>NC_056739.1:860616821-860684321 GCF_019279795.1 Protopterus annectens
GGGTTAGGAGGTGCACAATGCCTATGTAGATCATAACAGGCTTTTGTACAACATCCCACATGTAGAAATGTGTGTAGTCATTAAGGGATCTACCTCCATTCACAAAATATGTTTTCACCAGGACTGCTTGGGATATGCCAACATTCCACAGGTGCCATCCTGTAGACATACAGTCCTTCACAGGTCATAGATGTGTCAATGCCCTCCTCCACACTGTTGAGGTGTGAAGCACTACTGGGGTTGCTATAACTCTCTGGGTGTGGCTGTTGTGGACACAACCACCATTATTGCAGTTACAACTGCATATATCCTCCCACATAGCTGTCTGTAATACTGTACAGTGTATGTAATCAGGTTGGTAGTTGTTGTTTACACCATTCACAGTAGTTGAGTGCCTCACACCCTCCTAAGGGTAGGCCTATGCCACCGGCATTGGCACACACATGTTACTTATGTGAGGATCACAGTAGAATAGGGAGAGGGACATACACCCTGCTGTTAGCATGTTCAATGTCATCCACATTGCAGACTGCATATATAGCACTGTGTGGTTGTGCTTATCTTGTCTTGGTGGGATTACATATGCAACAGATGTGTTACCTGCATGGGGACATACCTCCATGTGTACAATCTTGTACCTGTACTGCATCCAAACCAAAGACACTGTGTGTTGTACCCAGCCATGGCATGTGTACCACCCACTACACTTACTGGTGTCAAATGTAGAAGGCCTGCTGACACCAATATACCCATCAGCCATGTGGCACATGGACAAACACAACACAATCAGAATAGATACTGGTGACAACAATACAACATTAATTACAGCTATGATGCATCATGACTGCACAGCTACACCTTCCAAGATATTAGCATTTCACTTTACTGCTGACAACATGCTACACATCATTCCATTGCTACACTGTTGTACAGTCACCCTGTGCATCAGCACCATGTTAGCCTGTCCCTGCGTCGATGTTACGGATATCAGGTAGTGGAACAGGTATCATCATATGCACAGGGTGTGTTGTTGGTTTGCCAGAGGCCTAGGCTGAGCCATACAATTGACAACATGTGTGTGTGTGTGTGTGTGTGTGTGTGTGTGTGTGTGTGTGTGTGTGTGTGTGTGTGTGTGTGTGTGTGAGGGGGCTGAGTACTGTTATGGGCCACTGGTGATGTCTTGTGTGCAGGTATGTGGTTGTCCTAGGTTCGTTGTTTATGTGTGTGTGTCTGCATGCATACAGTTCCTCCATGTGACTGCCCTATACATGGAATTGTGAGACAGCTGCAGACTGCACCTGGCAGGGTTTGCAGTTCACCGTCTGCGGCCATGGACATGGGACCCTGTGCCTGGCAGGGGTGCTACAGGCAGTATCAGGTACAAAGCCAGCCGAGTACTGTCCATTGAGTTTGACAGATGTCCACTGGATCCAGGTCCCTTCTGGGACTGGTCAGGGCCACATGCACGTGGTCTGCTATGATGGTCTTTGGACAGCCCCCCACAATGCTGGGGCTGGTACTGCCACTACGGGAGTGGCTGCGATTGATTGGACGTCCATGGCGACCTCCAGCTGCTGGTGTTGCTGGCATGCGTCCACTTGGCCATCGCAACCATCCCGCGCTGTCCTGATGCATGGACATGACATTGTGGATGAGATCCAATGTCTCACCCCACCGTCTATCCATGACCATGGTGTAATTATGGATGGCACCTGCTAGGTCACGGATGCTGTCAGTTACAGAGGTGTGATGAGCCCTCTGCACCCTTAGACCCTGCCTGGTGTACTGTTCCATTCATGCCTGTGCCTCCATGACAATCTGGAATATGCATGTGGTTGAAATAGATGTGGCATGTCTGCCAGGGGTATGATGACCAGCAGTGCTCCGATGAGCATCCCTAAACATCTGCCTATGTGATACCCCACCAGACATCTGGCTATGGCTGCTGTGTCCTGACACACATGCCATAGATACCACACTGTCCTGGCCAATGCCAACCGTAGGCTGTCCCTCAGCTAAGGCCAACAGTGATGAGGTATGCAGAGGCAGTGTGACTGTGTGTGTGCATGGGGTGGATACGTATGGGCTATCAATTGGTGGCACAGTAGCAGCCCCTGATGACCCATCCTGTGCCTTAACACACCTATCCTCATGGTCACTGTCTGCATCAGTGACATCAGATTCCCTGCAGGGGGGGACCCAGCCCCACCTCACCACCTGTGAGGAGAAAACAGCGAACAGACTGTAAGACCTGTACAACACTGTTAAACAGTACAAACACACACACACACACACACACACACACACACACACACACACACACACACACACACACACACACACGTGTGCAGACATGGTCACACACACAGACAGACACACATGCAGTCGCATACATGGCAACCAATGCACTCCACCAGACAGCACCTACAGACAGATCCCACACCCCCATAACACACACAATAGCAGGCAATGGTGCAGTACAGTATCACACACATACCAGTAATTACACACATGTCAGCATGCAGGACATATGGCACTCAACAGCATACAGTGCAACTTTAGTCAATCCCCGTTACCAACATTATACATGGCTGTGATGCAAGGCTTCTGTTTGTAGGTGATGGCCCGCCCCCTGGAACTCACTGCACCCATGTCCGCAGCATTGCTGTGCATCTGTTCAGCACCCTGTCATGTACTGTGCACCATACCTCACAGGTGTACACACCATTGCAGGATGTGTATCTGTGTGTCAGTTGTGATTCCGCTGCTGCTCACAACCTCTGTGTGTTTCTGGATAACATGTGGACACGTGTTTAGTGAATGCTTGATGTGTATTCACATATGTCATTATCAGTGGTGCGTGTATGAGTGATAGACTACCATTAGACTGACCACAGACACAATGTACTGTACCTATGATGAGTGTAGAGACCATTATTGACCATGATTGATCCCTGGCTGATGTTGCGTGTGGTACACATAGGTTCAGAGGTGAGTACTGGTCTATTGGTCATGGGGCCTACATAAACCTAGCCACAGGGGTTCCCAGCCATGCACCACCCACTAATATTATTCCCCCGTGCCCCTGTCAGGCTGTGACACAGACATACTACCCAGGGTGAATTCCCCATTTCCCATCCAATTGCCAAGTGTTTCTTTAAAGAAGGCCAATGAGTAGCATTGCCTGACATGTATGGGTGGTCCATTCCAGAGTGTGGGGATTCCCCAGAACAGGGCTCTATCCCTCCAGTATGTTCTGTGTAATGTGCTGATTAGGTTTAGGATCCTGGAGCGTGTGTTAGCAGAGGGAGTGGGATGTCTTTATATGTAGCATGTTCAACTGCTCTGTGTATGACATAGCTGTGTATGTTGGGCAGATGTCAGCTGTGCCTGGGCAATGTGCACTGGAGTGTAGCCACCATTGTCTGAGATGGACTCTGTATTGCATGTGTTTGAGGATGGTAATCCCATTAGTGAGGGGTGTGCTGTGTCAGTGCACATGTACAGCATGCATTATAGGTAGGTGTGTTAGATGTGTACATGGCCTACACCTTAGTTATGACATGTACAGTGAATTGCCAAGCATAACCTTAAACCATACTCACTGGCATCCGGCCGCTGCCATGCTGGTATCCCAGAAGTACCTACATTGAGATGGGATAGAGTTGATGTCAGTGGCCACAGCTGTGGCATTGCTACAGGGTGGCTGCAATATTACAGTACAACAACAGCTGAAGTCCACAGTACTACAGATTATGCATTGCTGCTTATCAGTACTACTCAGCAACATACCCCACATCTCACATATGCATGATCTACCTGTACAGATGCATACACTACAGTAGTCTACTGCTATGCCCTGGAACCTTACCTGCATGATCCATGTCTGGTGTGTGTAGCACCCACCTCCATGACTGTATAAGTCTGTATCTCTTGCGGGTGGGCAGTTGCTACCAGGCTCCTCCACTCTCGTGAGGTGGGGATGGATGTTATGGCGCCTCCGTTGCAAGGTGGTCACCCCACATGGCAGCGTCACGGCAACGTACTTGGCAAAGCAGGTCACTACAATGGTAGCGGACCTGCTCATAAATACGGCTGTGCATCCCCACCTCATTCACCTGTGGACCACATCATTCCACATGGCTTTTCTCTCCTGCTGGTCCTGGCTTGCCCGTGAGAACAACAGCTGATAGTTGTGGATGATGCTGGTGATTATAATCGCCTCCTCAGCGGCACTGTAGGTGGGATTCCTCGGGTGTGCCATCCTCCCTGAAAGACATAATGATGGAAATATGTCTGAGCAACTCATATATCAAGTTTACCATAATACAATACACATATCAGTCTCCTGCCACCATATCAGCTCCAACATAATGTTCACACTATGCTAGTGGTATGTGTCCGGTATGTGTACATTGGGTAATATATTGTATTGTATAACACTTTCTGCTATGTGTTTATAGACATGCTCCCTGTGGGGACACTAGAGTTGCTGGGCTGTTACAGGGTATTTCACCTGCATGCCATTGTCACTGCCACTATGTTCCATATATGCATATGGTAGGCCTGCTATGTGATTGCTACACATCTGCCATTCTGTGATATTGGGGATCTCTATGCATGCTGCTGGACATGTTCTGAGGTTGTGTGTACTATTACAGCCTACATATGTCCATGACAGTTACACACCAGTATGTGTAGGGGTTATTTGCCAGCAGGAACACCACTCCAACCTAATGTGCACGTTACCAGTCCACATCACATCCATGACCCACCATGGAACCTCATTATCTACTGTTCCATCACTACCTTCATGTGGAATCACCTCAGGGGATGGTGTGTCCCCCCATGGAGCACACAGACATGTGTCTGTCACCCAGTTAGGTTGAGGGTATTGCGCAGAGGGAGCTCCACAGAGACATGGGGTATGTGCTACATCACATGGAGGTATGCAGGACACATACACAAGGTTCGCCATGCATGTCCCTCCTGTCCAGCGCACAGCACAGGCACCTTTATGTCCATGTAGATGCTGTTGTGACTGTCCATGGGTGGGCACCATGTTCCCATTGTTCCCATGTGGGGGCTCAATGGCCTCCACATTCCAAATGTAACTACCCGTCCACAGTGTTTAACTACCACGTGTCATATACCAGCCCTGTATACCGTCTTGTCACCCAACCAGACCTCCATACCAATATGAGCCTAATACCCTTCACCAGCATATATATCCCACCGTCTCATACAATTGCAATGTGTTCCCAAGATGAGTTACACACCACAATCCACACTCCATCTTGCAGCCATGTACTGGTGTTTAGGTATGTTGTGTATTAATGTGTGATGTTCTCTCACACATGTCATGGCAGGGGACATGTATTGAAATACACACACACACACACACATATATATATATATATATATATATATATATATATATATATATATATATATATATATATATTTATATATATATATATATATATATATATATATATATATATATATATATATATACATATGTAGACATACACACACACACACACACACACACATATATATATATCTATATATTTATAATAAATACATATATATGTATATATATATAGAACACACACACACATATATATATATATATATATATATATATATGTGTGTGTGTGTATATATACATATGTGCATATATGTGTATATATCATTTTGTGTTGCTTATATACCTATACAAATGTATAACTGTCTGAGGTTCTGTACACATACACAGTTGTGAATATGTATCACACATATATGTATCTGTATGTGGGGTGCATATGAACATTTGGACAACACTCATGTACCCTCTTTACTTCACAGCTGAACTGTTCTGCCTTGCTGCAACACAGAAAAGTGTCACATGTGAACACAGACTAACATTAGGGGGGTATATATGGTGACAAACTTTAGATAAGCATATTATACTGCTATGGCAGTCGGGCATGCTATGCTACACTTTACAATGACTGTCCTGCAAGTGGTGTGGTCTTCACCCATGTGTCTATCATGGCAGTCTTAATACCCCCATCAGCCATTGGCCACAGTAATTTACAGAACACAGATATCATGGGTCACATCTTTGCCATTCACTGCTGGTCTGCACATTTGACAGGTATGTCCCACTGCCCACAGGGACTGACACTACTGTCCAGTGCAGTTGTTGAGCACAACATAATTACTGGAACAAGTACTGATGGCACATATATATCCTTTCACAGTATACATCCTATTATTCTATGCTATATACTACATTCCAGTAAATGCATATCTGTTTCACATACCTGTTATGTTGTTTCCACTGTAAAACAACCCTGAGCTTTGAGAAGTTTCTTGAAGGTCCCCCCCCCCCTCTCTCTCTCTCAGTCGCTCCAGTAGAGTGACTGAGCTGGTCTGAATAGATTGCAACATGCTTTTGTTGGTATTGCACATGATCAGGTGGTGGCCTCTGCACCGGTTAGTGTCCACCAGTTGCTAATTGCATGCAGCCTGCTGTGTAGTACTTCAGATAACCACTGTCATGGCAACCCTGTACTATAAATTGCTGCCTTCTGTGGGCGTTGTCCCTTCACCTTTACAATATGGATGACATCCTTCCTGTGTGTGGACATCAGTGTTACAGACAGCAGGTAGCAATACCTCTTACAGCAGAACCTGCAGACACAGGCCAAATCCACATTTGGGTAAGGTTCCAGACCTACAGACAGCATGAGTAGTGTTGTTGTGTGCAATGTATCTTGCTGTTCTTACAGGGTTTCTGTGTACATGGTACTTTTTCATGGAATGTTGTCTGTCTGCATAGCTTTCAACTGTGGGCCTATCCGTATGATACCAGGGGGATTGGCTGTTAGGTTTTGTCTGTGCACCACACAGGTATTGTCCCAGATATATCTGTGGCATTCTGTCTGTTGAGTGTTATCAGTACATGGCTACATCCATTTGTATTTCAATGTCATATCCCTGCATAAGGGTATGCCGCAACGAATCCTGTAACACCAGCAATTTCCAGGGTGTCTAACAGCAATAATGCAAATATGGCCCTATGTTCCTGCCTCTGTCCTCCACATATATGCCAGTCTTTGTCCTGCTGTGATACAGGAAGGGTTGTTAGGTAATTGCCTATCATTATTTACCACTAGCATTACTGCTATCATCCCAGTCATGTCATGGACTTCCACACCAACTGTTGGGCCAAGTCCATATACATGGGGAATACAGCTGGAGAACACATATGTGCCCTTGTACATTCCAGAGGTAAGTGTGTAGTACACAGTGTTCCTTGCCCTTGTACAGCCTTTTATGGAGGGGGTTCTGTGCCATTAACCTAGGCTATGGCACCTTTTCAGGGATATAACTGTTAAAACGAGGGTCATTCAGTGTGATAGTGAGATGTTAGGTTAAGCAATGTTATGTACAAGATACTGTGACATTAACACAAGTGCTACTTTTCCCCCTAGGGCTTGACTACAGGGTGTAATTGGAGGCTGCTGAACTACATCTGTAATTGTTGTTACGGATCCTGAAGGTAAATCCTGTTTCTACTGTTGTACTAATTGAAGTGCTTGGCCTGGACAGCATAGTATGGTATATATACACATTGCTTGCATCTACTGTTATGTGTGGGCCTTGCATTCATGACTGATTACATATTTCAAACCTTATGTGGTGTCAGTACTGGCATACATTATTATATAGTACAGGAATAAAGGTTACCTGTGTATGCATACCTGTGTGTTGTGTCATGTCCTTTGAATTGTGGGTGGGTATATGTTTAATGTCAGTATTCTCATTTGTGGGAATGGTTGCCACACTACACATTTCACAGGTGCCAGTTGAAGGGCTTGTGGCTGAGGGATATACTTTGCACCCAGTACTTCCACACTACTTCTACATATGTATGGCTACTGATACCTTTTTTGTGTGTATATGTGTATGTACCTATATATATATATATATATATATATATATATATATATATATATATATATATATATATATATATATATATATATATATATATATATATATATATATATATATATATATATATATATATATATATATATATGTATCTATAGATATATACATCTGTATATATATATATATATATATATACATACATATGAACATATATATGTATCTATACACAGTTGATGTTATATGATTATTTGTGAGTCATACATTAATATATATATCTACATATAGCTGTCTATCTGTCTACATTTACAGATATATATCTGTCCATATGTCCATGCATGTTCGGATCATATTTTGGCCTGTTCCTCATTCACTTGGCAAGTGTCATGGATGATCGCAGCATTGAAGTCAGTAACTAGTTCATAGGTTCATAGGTTGATACTAGGCTATCAGCCTTAGGGCCTATACAAGCCTAGCCATAACAATTCCCTGGCTATTTCTTCCCACACTATTTACTTCCCTGGACCACTGTCTAGCAGGACAGGAGTCCAGGGAAGTAAATCCCCGGGGTGAATTTCCTTTCTCCCATCCAGTCGTCAAGGTTCCTTTTGAAGAGGGCCAAAGAGGCACTCTGCTTGACATGTATGGGCGATCTATTCCAGAGTCTGGGGAGTCTCTGGGTCAGGAACCTATCCCTCCAGCATGTTTTGTTTATTGTGATGACAAAGTTTAGATCCCTGGAGGGTGTGGCTATGTGGCAACACTTTTATGTTTCAGACTTCATCTCCTTCTACATATGTGTTCTAATACATATAACTGTGTAACTAGCAACATTTTAAGTGTATCAGAGCATTAGTTGACCTATATCTCTATTTGTACCCACAGTGTGGCATACTTTGTCCAGACGTCTTGCATTAACAGGTTATGTGGTGTGATAATACATTTCTTGTACTGTTGACTGATTGTGCTGCATGATATGTTTGTGAAAACTTCAGGTTATGTGTATCTGCCATGGTTTAGTGGTAAATCACTTTGTGTATGGAGTGCAGGGTCCTGGGTTTGAGCCTTGGAGAGGCAGTTTATTTTGTTGCTGGGCAGAACAAGGGATGTTGGCTACAGAGTGATTAAGGCACTTTTAAGCAGTTGTAAGTGGGTTTGTGTGAGTTTGCGTGATGGTACGCACTGCCAACATCCAGTTATGTTTTCTGACAGTTAGATTTGAATTTCTCAACCTGTGTAGGCATAGCTGACCCCCACGCAAACCCATGCAAACCTGCGTACCGCTGATTAACAGTGCATAATTCCTTTAAAAGAAAAGAAAAAGGGGTTGATAGGACAGTGGTGAAAAACAGGGCACAAAGAGGGAAAGACAGTAGGGAAAATAGCTAAGCATGTGCAGGAATGGTATAGGAAAGGTTTGTAGCTGCCCATTTCTTCTACAGCAACAGCTGTGCATATACACTATATTTGCAGGTACATTTGGACCCTCAAACCCCTGGGAGAGGGGAGAGGATAACATATATTCATTGTGATGCTAATTAGACCAGATTACGTGTCCAGTGGACACGTGTGCAAAATGGACAAATATGTATGGGGCGAGATTTTTTTGTGGGAACAGATTGCCCTTTTTTTTTCAGGTGAGAGTGGGATGTTAGGGAGGGGTAGTAGGTATATTTGGGGAGGTAGGTTGGGTAGGTTAACAGACAAGATGCACAAGACGCATACAGGGCCGGTATATGACACATGTGGGGGGTAAACACCTTGGACGGGGAGGGGTGTTTGGAAGTCACAAGCCCATGATCCCCCAACTTGAAACAGTGGGACTGAGGTCCCCACCCATGGGCAGTCACCACTGCACCTTCACAGCCCCAAAGGTGGCTGTGCTGGGGTCTGTGTAGGAGGGGAAGGCTCACCCTCTAATAGCGCCACTCGGCCCTCAAACTGGCGTAGCTGCTCTCGATACTCCAGATCGAGCTCCTTACACACCATGGCCCGGACCTGTTGATGGGTGACAGGTTCCCCTCCATGCCCGCTCCGAGGAGGGGGGCGAGCCCCATCCCCTACAGAGGTTCCACCCAAAGGTGGCACAGGGCCCAAGGAGGAGGAGGGCCCAGGCTGGGCCACATATGTGCTGGTGCCCTGGCCAGCTGAGGTGGGACAGGTGGATCTGCTGGGACCGGCCTTCCCATACGAGCTGCACTGTCACAGGTTTATGGCAGATATGGGTTAGTAACAGTCAACAGCATTCAGGATTAGTTATAACAGCATGCATAGGTATTCCCATTAACCCAACACACCAGATTTAACACAGTTGCAAAGCAAGCAGAACACATGCATATGTGGAACAACAGTGGCCATTACAGGAGCATGCAGGTTTCATTGATGGCAACAGGCCACCAATATGGGTGTATTTTCACATGGCACATGCATAGAAACAAATGTGAATATTTATAAACCATTAGGACATATGTCCCAACAAAAGTTTGGAGTGTACACATACCAGTTGAAAAGTGTCATTGGGTTATTATGCACATATGGTAGGGGTGAGAGAGAGAGTCCAATTAACTAATAATATATCCTTGTAGTTTTCACAACATTCTTAGTCACTGCAGTGGTCCTTCCCTTACATGTATTATTACACTACACAATGGCCTTATATTGTACACTGGTATGTTTATAAATTATTATATACGTGACATGTGTCTTACATACAAACGTGACAGGCTGCAGGTGTTAATGCAACATATGTTGAGAATTGCTGTCATACACTTTGGGTGAGGTGCTAGAATAACAGGTTTGTTTCCATATACATTCTCTGACTATGTACATGTTTGAATATCAGTTATATGTCATTGACAGCTGCCTACAAGTCTTGGAACATCACACTGGATTTTCGGGGGAACAGGGTACCAAACTGGTGATATGGGTCATTCATCTGGACATGATGGACAGATTGGAACAGTTGTGGGGTATGAAATACAACTTACATTTTAACATTCTAGTAACTTCTGTACTGTTGTTGGGTGTAAGTATGTATACAGCTTTCTATCTGAACATTGTATCAAAATCTGTACAGTTGTGGGGTATGACTATGCATACAACTTAGTAGCACTCCCAGGATTCAAACTCCTGCTGTGTGTGACAAAATATTATAACTAGCATCACAGTACACTATGCTATCAGGAAATTGATGTAAAGCGTTCAACTGTTTTCTATGTAAGTCTCCCTAACTTGTACAATATAACTGACCTCTTGGCACTTCCAACATTGTTATGCAGGACTTCATGCCCATTTTATCTGCATATCACAGTGTGGGTGACACTGCTTAAGATACAACATTACTATTTATAGTATGGAACAGATCGCTAACATATGAGAGAAGAGTAAACAGAAGCACTCCAGGGGTTATACCTTTATTCACAGACTATTACACATTTATTTCTACTGGTACAACACTTTCTAAGGCTCTTATATTTATTTGTTATGACAGTACATGTAGACTGATTACTAACCTGCCTTGCGATGCAGCCTTTGCAGTCTAGCATAATGGACTTGCTGGTTTGCAGCCCGCTCATCTGCAGCTGTCAGAGAAATGTACTGATATTTAGCCATACCTATCCATAGTATACACAAGCTAGGCAATTATTTACTACTTAGTAGAATGAGTACTTAGTCCTGGGGCATTGGGCATCTGCCGAGACTCCTGGATCCACTGTTCCAGTACAGCTCCCCTCTGCTCTTTCAGGTCAGCATGGTGGTGCCTGACCTGCTCACCAGTCCGGTGGATACCTGTGGTACTGGTGAGGTCACGGGTGAGACTGTCCCAGGCCTCCATTTTATACTGCGAGCCCTGGTACTGGCCTTGCAGTAGTCTCTGATCATGGTGTTTTACCAGGAGCCATACCATGATTTTTGACTCCTGGATGCCCCAGCGCTGCGCTCTAAATCAAGTGCCTTTACCCACACCAGCCATTCTGCCTTCAATAGAAAGCTGCAACCAGTTATGGGCCATTTTCCCACACTTCCCAGTGATTGGCCAGTTTTGAAAAGGCTAAGCTATGGGCAGACCTGCTTACATGAGCTTGGCACTGCTTAAAGAGGTATACCACTAGGCAGATTGAATTGGCTCACCTACACATTGCTTACACTTACTAAATTGAGCTGTGAGGCGATTAGCATTGCTTAATAGTTAATTAGCACTATGTTTGCCATTTGGCAATGATTTATTCTTCATTACAGGCTATATATTTGTCTGGTATCTGTGATTCATATGTACATACACTGTATGGGGACCTGGGGGCTTCTACACTTTATTACAATAACACCTCCAATCTATGCTTACTGCAGTACTCCCATTTACATATTTATGTTCTGTGGCAGGTTATCCAACATCACACTGTACATAGATTCAGTTCACATGTTTGGTTTGATTTTCCTGTGGCGATGATTAGTTTGCTGATACCTCATTCATATCTATTTCTCTGATGGCATGGTGGTTAACTACTGTAACTATAGTGTGCAGGATCCTGAGTTTGAGCCTTGCAGCGGCAGTTTATTTTTTTGCTAGGCAGAAAAAGGGCCGCTGCAAGCAGTTGTAAGTGGGTTTGCATGGGGGTAAGCACTACCTACACAAGTTAAGCAATTTAGAGGCTTACTAGGTGTAGGACACTGTAACCAGAAATTAGCAGTGCTTACCTTCGCGCACACCCGCGCACACGGTCTTAAACTCGCTTACTAGTGCTGACATATGCTTACTACTGCTTCTTGCTGCTTAACCTGACTACTGCTTTATGCATAATGATACTGACACCTCACATGTGCATTTCCTGCAGTACTCTAGGTCATATATGTGTATATATATATATATATATATATATATATACACACACATATATATATATATATACATACATATATATATATATATGTACATATATATATATATGTACATATATATAGATATATATATATATGTGTTCTTTCGTAGCAGCTGTACTCCAGTTCATATATATATATATATATATATATATATATATATATATATATATATGTTTTTCCATGGGTTATGCAACATACATATTACTCATACTGTGCTTTGCCATGGGAAAGGGTATGTCTCAGTTACCTTCCTGTTCCGCCCCTCCTTTCTTGCTTACATCCATGGGGCGGTCCCATTAGAATGGGTCCGTCCAACCCTGGCACTCCTCAGCCCATAATGTCTTACCCATCATTCCCTCCACCCCCTCCCTCCTCCACATCAATAATCCTTCCTACAGGTTCCATCCAAACCTCACCACACCACTATGCATTGCCCACTCTGCACTTCTCGGGACCCATCATGTAAGTTGTCTCACCCCATGGATCTTCAGGGTTCCCACACATTCAGTCCGTGAAATACATATCCTTCTTTGCTTACCTGTAAGGCATGGTATGTTACCCCAAGGACTCTTTTTAGCAGAATTTTTGGGGTCGTCTCGCTAGGGATGAACATGCATTTGTTTAAGATTAGACTTTGCAGGTTGACACTGTTCTCTCACTGGTAGTATCCTGCCAGTAGTCTGGGTAGCAGTGCTGTGCAATGCTTAGCAATGCTTAATATTTGATTTGCATGATATTTGCCTTTTGGCATTAATGTCTTCTTCGTTACATGTTATATATGTGTCTTGTATCCTTGATTCATGTGCACGCTGTATGGGGTCCTGGGAACTTCAACACTTTATTGCAATAACACCTCACATTTGGCCTTACTGCAGTACTCCAGTTAACATATTTATGTTTTGTAGCAGGTTATTCCACTTCACATTGTACATAGATTCAGTTCACATGTTTGGTTTGATTTTCCTGTGGTGAGAATTAGTTTGCTGATACCTCATGTATATCTATTGCTCTGATGGCTTAGTGGTTAACTACTGTGACTATAATGTACAGGGCCCTGAGTTTGAGCCTTGCAGAGGCAGTTTATTTTGTTGCTGGGCAGAACATGGGCCATTGGATCCAGAGTGATTAAGGCACTTTAAAGCAGTTGTAAGCGGGTTTGCCCAGGTTTGCACGATGGTAAGCACTGCTATCCTCCGGTTACAGTTTCTTACACTCAGTTAGAGTCTACTTTGCTTATTCTGTGTAGGCAATGCTTACCCCTGCGCAAATGCACTTAGCTTACTAATGCTTATTTGTGCTTAAACCTGCTTACTAGTGCCTTATTCATTATGACACTGACACTTCACATATGCATTTCATGCAGTATTTCAGTTCACATTTAAATGTT
This sequence comes from Protopterus annectens, assembly GCF_019279795.1. NCBI lineage: Eukaryota > Metazoa > Chordata > Ceratodontiformes > Protopteridae > Protopterus > Protopterus annectens. The sequence goes on from NC_056739.1 coordinate 860,631,031, forward strand.
ATTATGTAGGTTATATGGCAAAAAGATGTAAATATATGTTCATATACAGTTTTCACATGGAGAATGATATGTGCTGCAGTGGGACTTGAACTGGGAATGTCTGTTTGTTAGGCGTATGCTCTAACCACTACACTATTGCTGTGCTGCTTTACTTGCATATATAGTCCTTGTTATCCTCTTCAGCCTTTTCAACTGCTTTAACCATAGCTAAGCGATGGGCAAACCCGCGCACCTATGGTTAGCTGTACTCAGGGTTTTAAAAAAAATAAATACAAGGGTTTCTTCATTTTATTTCACTGTACTGTTGCTGTTGAACACATGGGGACTGTTGGTGGAGATATGCAGACATCTATGACCGGTTTCGCTCATTTATTTACACTTTCTTCTGTTCTACTTTGCAGGGGCATGTTTATTCTGAGAGCTCTGCTCTCAGACACGCCCCCTGCACTCATCCATGCTCAGTGTAGGATTTGGAGCTCAGGCAGGGCGCCTTCATTAATATGCATGGTGCGCTGCCGTCCTCCTCTTAAACTGCCGTTTACGTGCAGGACTAGTTTAGTCATGCATGGCAGATTCGTAAATCTGGGGGAGAATCATTTCTTTGTTTATCATTTCTTAACTGGTTAAGTGGGCTGGTTCATGGATCCTTTTCAGCCACAATCTGGGTGACAAGAGGAAGGGTAAAACAATGTAAATCAAGCACCTTGTTTTATGCAGATTGGGGGAAACCAAAGTACTTGGAAAAGCCCATGCAGACATAGGAATAACATGCAAACTACACAGATAATGCCTGAGAATCAAGAGTGAACCCCAGAACTTAGAGCTGTGCGTTAAGACTTCCAAATCCTGTGCCACTGTTCTGCCACGTCTGTGAATTGCAGTACAACAAATCAGACTGCTTAGGCCTAGAAAGGATGGCTAAGCAGCAAATATGAATACCAAAATGTGTGGGTAGTATTAGGTATTACCAGACTGCCCTTGAGGCATTCTGAGGCCTGGTAGTACAGGTAGAGGGTCTCACTGCCACTGGAAAGTCTATTGCCAAATATCATTCAATCTGAATGTTTTGAAAATGGGCTTTCTACAACTTTTTGTTTATTTATTTAATTTTCTAGTAAATAAATTTACTGTTATATTTTTGATGCAAAATACTTCTTCCACCTAATAACTGAACCTGATTGCAAGAATGACTTTTGATGGAGTAATGCGTATAACATAATAATTAAATAACTATAAAACAATGTAACATATTGTGCTTTGTTTCAGGCATATCAAACTTCTGTTCACAGGTCTTGATTCAGTTTAGCCTGCTGTATTGACAGCTCACAAAACAGTATTTCCCTGGTGCAGAAATGGCAGTTGTACAGCATGCTAGCAAAAACATATAAGAAAGTACACAATGACAATTGATAAGACAGATACCTATTTTACTGTTTTTGAAAAGAGTTTCAAGAGTTTTCTTGTTCTATGAAAAATCTCTTACCGAATGAAATTCAGATGACCATTTTATTGAGAGCTGAGTCAGAGTTGCTGAATAGTTTTCAATTCTTTATATTCAGTAAAGAACTGAAAACTGTTCAACAACTTTGACCCCGCTGAGGTTTTTACCCAGAGATCCAGAGCACTGGACAGTTCAAGCAGCAGGAAAAGTAGATATTTGTTTCACCTGCAGATTCCTTCTGAAGGGGAATCTTTCCACTCCAAAGGCTTCTCACCACTTCTCATTTTTTGTTTGTTCTTTCACAACCCTGTTGCATACAGGGGACTGAACTGATTTAAAATCCAGGATCCTTCTACTAACCTGGGAGGCAGTTTGCTATAGCCTTTTGTGGTTAGGTGAAGTGATTCATAAGTGAGAATGGATTCTGGTGTATTTACTCTCCCCAGGTCATTCGAAGTGTAATTTGTCTAACGTGTTGTTGTGCTGTTTATTTAGCGTTATGTTTAATGTTTATTCGGTAATATTGGAAATTGCTGTTTTACTTATTCTGCAACATTTTATTTTGCTAAGGCCAGGTGTTATTTAGCTAAGGTGAGGTAACCTTTCACTGTTGTCTTTCATTTCCTGTTTATTTCATACCATCTGCACATTCATGAGTTGCAGTTCTGTTAAATTGAATGTCACATTTGAGTTTGGTTTTAGTTAAAAAGCTTGATTAAGTGGGGGTAGAACACAAGATTTAACATGTTCTTGAATGCACACCATTGACATACTGTTTTCCTAGATTTCTGTCTGTCTGTGGCTTATATTTGGAGATAAGTGTTCACTGTATAACAGTGAGTATGACTTCCATAAACTGACTTTCTCTGGTAGAGTTACGCCTTATTAACTTTTTTGAAAGCTAGAACAGAGATATCATGTGGTGAGACTAGCAAAGGTGTGAGAGGCAGTATGACTGCTCAGGAAGCTTATGTTGCTATGTTCAGAAATCTATTTTTATTTCACAGCTGCAATGTGTATCTTATGAGGGAGGGACTTACCTATAGTGTCTAAGCTCTGTGGCTGAGATTCTTGTTCCTGTTTCTGTCTGTTCTGTTCTATTCTGTTTTTTTTCCCTAACATCTAAATTACTTACCATTTTTAAACTTCTTAGTAAAAAAAGAACATGGCAGTTTTTTTTCTTGATAATCAGCATTTATTAATCTGCTGAGTCACTTATAGGTATTTCATAGTTTAAAGTCGATGGGAGAGGACTTTGGGATGAGAATGAGGAAACCAGAAAAAGGGCTACAAAGGTAGCAAGAAAAGTAAAGGAGAATGTAGATAAAAATCTAGCAGAAGGAATTAAGAAAAGGAATAAAGTATTATTTAGATCCATATCTGAAAGACTGAAGGAGAAGAAAGCGATGCTGAAACTGGCTAGGTAAAGGAAGGGTGCAGTGGGGGTAGAGAAAAGCAGAAATGTATAATACATTTTTACTTCAGTTTTCATAAAACTGAACAAAACAAGGAAGGAAGGAAGAAACCAAGGAAAACAGAGGATGAACTTGGAGGGGGAATGGGAAAAGGAGAAGGATATCTGAAAGGCAGTCACAGCAAGGGAATATGTACAATGGAAGAGAAGGCAAGCTGCACAGTCCTAAGGAGGTTGGCAGTGTGGGCTAAGAAATGTCATCCGTGGTTTAAACTAAGGAAGTGTAAAGTACTTCACCTGTATTCTAATTATTCCAAAACAGAATACCATCTGCAAGAAATGACCTTAAAAACACAGATGACGAAAAAGGCATTGTGTAGTAGTAGCAGCAGCAGAAAAAATAATCATAAGATACAAAGTGAGAAAGTTCTAGCCAATGACATTAAGATGTTGGGTTACATCCTTAGGGAAACAAGACTCCATGAACATACAGGTTATATTGCTGTCATATAGACCCCTACTCAGGCCACATCTACAGTGTTATGCTCATTTCTGACGCCCATGCAGCAATAATGGTATCATGCTAGTCAAAGAAGTGCAAAACAATGTTACCCAGACTGAAGTGGGGCCAGGAATAGCCTAGGCAGTAGTATAAAGCTTCAGCTGGGCAAATAATGTTAGGAGCTGAAAAAGTTGTTGTTGTTGTTGTATCTTTCGGCTTTTCCCAGTTAGGAGTCGCCACAGTGGAACTCCGGACCGCTAATGATTGGCAGTAGATTTTTACGTACCAAGTTGCCAGCCCTGACGTACAACCTTCAATGAAGGTACGCCCATTCACGCATGTTTCCGCACAGAAGACACTTTAGCTGAGAATCGAACAGGACAACGTCTTATTGTGAGGCGACAACACTACCGCGGTTAATAACACAAAGAAATGGAATCTGAGAGTTTATCTAACAAAGACATGATATAGCTGAGAGATACAAAACCAAATGCATTAACTCTAAAGATTAATACATTTCTACTGAGTAAATGTTTACTTTGATCTGAATTGATAAATATAGAGGAAGGGGAAAGAAGACAGAATAGTTGAACAGAGATAGCAGGCTGGAAGGAAATCATGGATCTGATGTTGTTCATCTTCGTTCATTCCTTACTGATGGGTTATCGGTTCTGTCCTTGGAACCGAGCCGGCCACTATCAAGCTCACATCAGCCAAAAACTCTCGAGCCAAGGTCCTACCCAGAATGCTCTGATCAGTGTTACCTCAGATTTCGTTTGCCGCATTGCTGTACAGCTGTGTCAAGCCACTCTCTCAGCTGTGTCTAATTTTTGAAAGTTTTATACATTGTTCTTACTTCAAATATTTTCAAATAGTTTCTACTAATATTTTCCTACCCTATCGTATACTTTAGACTCTCTCCCTTTAGTCTTTTACCTTTATTACCCTTTTCTTACCTTTGAGGTAATTCTTCATTGCCATTGTTAGTAATCCTTCCTTTTCTCTTCTTACCCTTTTGGGTAGCCTTTCCTCTTCTTTTTGGTACTGTTCTTCTTCGCCACATCATTATGTCAGATAAGAAACGTATCATTGCTATCAAGCAGTGTAGGGATTGCAGATGTAAGTTACCACTTTCCGATGGCCATGACTTATGTGTCTACTGCCTGAGTTTCTCCCACCTTACTGTGGATCCCCCGTGTAGGATTTGTAAAAATTTTTCTACTAGGACTCTTAACGAGAGGAAGAATAAGTTGATTTTGAAAGGTCTCCTCAAGTCTCCTTTCTCTTAGGCTATTTCTGGGTTGGAGGGCTCACCCCCTCCTGTTAAACCCCGTAAGAGGAGTTCTTCCTCTTCATCATCAAAGTCGTTCCTCTCTTCTCCCTCTGGAGATTGTAGGGAGTTCACTCATAAGAAGGTGAAATTGATTACTATTTCGGCGCAGCCACCTGTGACCCTGTCGGCTCCAAGCTCAGCACCGCCCCAAATGATTCTGGCTCAAGCCATGTCTTCCTTATCGATACCAGCACCGGAGTTCCTGGTGCAGACAACTACGATTCCGACAGTTCCGTTGTAGCCCTTACCGGCACCATCCATGCAGGTACAGTCCCCTTCGGCACCATTGGTACAATCCCCTTCGGCTCCGAGTATGACTTTTCTGTAATCCACAACGCAGACATTTTTGGCACCGATATGTTCTTCGGTGCAGTTCTCGACACCGTCCTTATTACCAGTGCAGAAACTTTTCTCGACGGCACTGTACCCATCAGGGCAGAATTTTGCCTTTACGGTGCTGACACCTTCTACTACTATGGCGCTGACATCGTCGGCTCAGACTATTTCCACACCATTTTCTTCTGTCCAGACATCCTTGATTCTGGGCTCAGCACCTATTGAATTAGCAAGGACCAAGTATTCTCCTTCATTGGATCCATTTGCTGGCAGTCAATATAGTCCTTTTCTAGAAAGTCCATAATCACCATCAGCTTTCTCCATGAGGTCAACCAAGAGTCTCTCTGAACAAGATGTGTTGCAGATTGTTGACCAGTTTCTTGTGGCCAGAGGTCTCTCTCACCCGTCGAAGTCCATGTTCCCTCCTTCAGGTGAACGTATATCTCCTCAAACTCCAATGTATACACCTCCTTTGACTTCTACCATGTTTTGAAGCCTATTACTCCGACAGCAGCTTCCCTTCCTCCGACTCCAATAGTGGATCTCACTTTGGAACTGGAGTCATCCTTGTGTCCCTCAGTGCACTTGGCATCTGGCTCTTCTCAGGCCAGTGGCTGTGCTGTGCGGGAGGGCATTCCTGGTTCCATGCCGAATGTTTATATGGCACCCTCCAGGGATCATCTCTCTCTCTCTCACAGTTCACGGTCCTCTTGAGACTCCTGGTCTGGGGGGGGGGCTCGCCAGGGTGGGGTGTGATCCCAGTTCTGAGGTTGACATGCTCAGTTCTGGGCTTCCATCCCTCCTTGGGTGGGCTGGCCTTCCAGGCCATGGAGAGAGTGCTTGCCTCCACTGGCAAATCCCACATGTCAAAGTCCTCTCCCCCCTCTATGCCACAACTTTCACAAGCCACAACCACCGGACACCAGGCACAAGGGCCTCAGGTTTCTCCTCCTCTGGAGAACCCCTCTTTGCAGTCTTCCCCAGAACCTCCCACTGAGGAAGTACCCCGGAAAGCATCGTGCAAGAAGAAGCACATGGACTCCACTGAGGAGTCATTGACTGAAGATATGGATTTTGATGATGGAGAAGTGTCCCTGTGGTCACCCTCTGATGGGGTGTCCTTTGGTGACATCCTCGAGATCCTTAGACAGAGGGGTAACTGGAAGTCCTCTAATCCTTCCTCTGAGGAATCCGTATTCCTGCAGGCCTTTCATGCCTGGCCCCCTACCTCCTGGGTCACCCTGCCTGCCGATGTGCTCATCCAGCTCATCGTCCAATGTGCATGGAAGGCTCCTGACACCCTGGAAGTGATACCAAGAAGACCAGATAAAATATTATCAACCCCAGCTGAGTACCAACATTGATCATGAGGTCTTCCAGTAGATGCTATGGTGGTGGCAGCTGCAACTATGAAGGATTTGGCAGAAGAGAGCCAAACTGTCCATCTGCCCAACAAGGAGTCCTGGGCGATTGACAGACTAGGGAAGCATGTGTTTGCTTCATCGGCCTTCGCTGTAAGGTCTTTGAACTATCTGGCACACTTTACCAGGCTTCAGAGGGATCTTATCAACCAGCTCTCTCAAACCTTGGCAGGAGCTTTTTCTGATGAGGTCTGTGACAATGTGGCTTCTCAGATAGTCACCCTAGAGTCCATTTCCAACCCTTCCTTGTGTCTTATTTCTCATGCAATGGAAGGGGTGGCTAGAGTGGCAGGCATGGGTATAGTCACCAGACGACATGCCTGGATACGCCTTTGCAACTTGGTGGACTCCTTTAAGGCTTCCTTCATGAACACCCCCATCGAGGCCACTTCTTTGTTTGGCCCTAAAGTGAAAGATACGCTGGCAAGGTGTGAACAAGATGGCAAGACCCTGTCTGCTGTTGGTGTTAGACACTCCACTCCTCAGCGATTCTACTCCAGAAATCAGAGAATCGGGAAGATGTGGCACAGGAAATCATAGGGCTCTTTCCAGGACACACATGCCGAGTTCTCCCCTAGAGGGGAACTCCAATAGAAGACGTCCCTTTCAGGGCAGAGGTGGTCCGCAAAACTGGGGTTCCAGAGATTCCTTCTCTAGCCAACCCTATCAGCGCTCCTGAAGCGTTGCCTGACTGCTCACCTCTGGAAGCTGTCAGGTGTCATTTTTCCTTGTACCCTGCTGCCTGGCAAAATATAACCACCAACTCTTGGGTACAATGGATAATATCCAGAGGCTATCACATCCTCTTCTATCTTTGTCAAATCTCATCCAGAGTATTACCCGATGTTCCACCCAGTGAAAGGGAAGCAGCAGCACTCAAAATCCAAAAGCTGCTACAAAAAAGAGTCATCCAGATGGTCCCCCCAGACCAGATAGGATCCAGTTTTTACTCAAGGTTCTTTTTAGTGCCAAAAAAGGCAGGGGACTGGAGACCAATTCTGGATCTCAGCACACTGAACAAATTTGTAAAAACAGAGAAATTCTGGATGGTCACGGTTCAGTCTATCCTTCCTCTTCTGGAAGAAGACAATTGGATGTGCTTTGTAGATCTTCAAGATGTGTATTACCACATAAAAATGGACAAACACTCAAGAAGATACAGCCACTTCCACATAGGAGCCAGTCACTACCAATTTTGAGCTCTGCCCTTTGGTCTAACTACAGCCTCCAGAGTGTTCACCAAATGCATGGCAGTGGTTATCGCTCACTTGCGACTTCAAGGATTCCAGGTGTTTCCATAGCTAGACGACTGGCTCCTCATCACCCTCACCAAATGTGTACTGGAAGAAGTCCTGCACTACACTCTCCTAACAGCTCAAAGCCTGGGAATCACTATAAACTGGGAGAAATCCAACATGATCCCAACTCAGTCTTTGAAATTTATAGGGGTACTGTTGGACACGAGAAATTGCACAGCATCTCTTCCGGACCACAGGCTTCAGAGAATAAGGCAACCGGTTCAATCGCTGCTCTATCACCACAAATCTCCCGTTCAATCTATACTCCAACTCTTGGGGTCAATGGCAGCCTTGATCACCATTGTTCCTCTAGCCAGATTCCACATGAGGTTCCTTCAGTGGCTACTTCTCACTCAGTGGTACCAACATCCTTTTTTTTTTTCAGAAAAGTATAACTCAGAGATGCAAACAAGATTTACTCTGGTGGATGTCTCGAAATTCCCAACAATGGTCTCGCCCCTTCAACCCCCATCAACCTATAGCCACGGTGATCACGGATGCCTCCCTGATGGGGTGGGGGGGCTATGTCAGGGAAACTCAGTCCAAGGCACCTGGTCAGAGACAGAGGCCCTTTTGCATATCAATGTCCTGGAACTGAGGGCAGTGCTACTAGAATTGCAAGCATTTCATTCCATCCTTCCATCAGGGACTATTGCGATCCAATCAGACAACATGTCAGTGGTCTGCTACATCAACAAACAAACAAAAGGGGGCACCAGTTCTTACCAGTTATGCTGTGAGGCCTTGAGAATATGGCAATGGGCGATAGCTTCCAACTGCTTTCTAATTGCAATGCACATTCCTGGGAGCTCCAACATGATAGTGAACAAATTGAGCAGGTGCATTCTGCAACCTCATGAGTGGTCCCTCAATCCTATGATAGCAGTAGAAATCTTCAACCACTGGGACCAGCCTTGCTGTGACCTATTTGCCTCCCCTACCAACTACAAGTGCAGCAACTATTTTGCCCTAATCCCCCATCGGGGACAGTCACCGAGAGACACTCTAGTCCACACTTGGCCCTCGGGTCTACTTTATGCTTATCCTCCTCTTCCCCTCATCTCCCAGTTTCTGAAGAAACCACGACAGTTGAAGAGAAAAGTGATCCTCATAGCTCCATATTAGCCTCGACAAGTCTGGTTTTCCTTCCTCTGGCCTCACCTGCTAGATCAACCGTGAATCCTCAATCCATCCCCAATGTTGATCTCCCATCCACAGGGTCTGATTCACCCCAATCTAACAACCCTAAAACTGACAGCTTGGTTTCTCCACTTACAATGATTGCCAGTCATGAAAACCTCTCGTCCCCTGTGCGCAATATTCTTATTGCATCTCATAAATCATCCACCAGACTAATCTATCTTAACAAATGTAAAAGGTTCTCTCTATGGGCAGCGAATAAACAATTAGATCCCTTGTCAGCCCCAGTTTCGGTGGTACTGGATTACTTATCACATCTTTTCCACTCTGGGGTGTCTGCCTCTACTATTCGTGTGCATTTAGCTGCCATCTCAAATTTCCACATTGGTTTTCAAGATTCTTCATTTATGTCACACAGACTCTGTAAAACTTTCTTGAAAGGGGTTATCCACCTAAAACCTCCCTTTAGAGAACCAGTACAACCTTGGGATTTGGCATTGGTTCTGCAAGCTCTAACAGTTCCCCCTTTGAACCTGCATCTTCATGTGATGTAAAATATCTTTCTTGGAAAACTTTGTTTCTGATTGCAATCACATTGGCCAGACACTTGTCAGAACTTCAAGCCTTATACATCAAACCTCCCTATCTTATCTTCCATAAGGATAGGGTATCACTGAGAACTAATTATTCCTTTTTACCAAAAGTGGTATCAGAGTGGTCTATCAACCAATCTATTTACCTTCCAGTGTTCTTTCCTAACCATTCTAACCAGGGAGAGTATTGCCTGCGCTCCTTGGATGTTCATAGGCAAATACAATTTTATCTGGACAGAACAAAATCTACCCGTAAATCAGACCAACTGTTTCTGGCTTTTTTTGGACCTAGACAAGGTCATCTTGTATCAAAAGTTACATTGGCTTCATGGCTGAGAAATTGTATTACCTTTATCTATAACAAAAACAATCACTCTTTGCCTCATAGAGTCAAAGCACATTCTACAAGGTCTAAGGCAACTTCAGCAGCTTTCCAATCTAAGGCTTCCCTCAATGATAGTTGCTCAGCTGCAACGTGGGCCAAACCTCATACCTTTATTCTTCATTACAAATTGGATTTGGCCTCCAGAGGTAGAGCTTCCTTTGGCTCCATGGTGCTCAGGAATGTCCTTCCATGAGGGCCACCCAGGAATACATGTAGCTGGGGACTCTGTCCCATCAGCAAGGAATGAACAAAGATTAACAACATCAGATAAAGAAGTTATGTCTTACCATAACGTTCCATCTGTGTTGTTGATCTTCGTTCATTCATGACTTCCCACCCTCCGTCCCCCATCCTGAGGTTTCTGGTTGATCTCATATACTCCTTTATTGTAGGTCTGTTATGACCAGAGGTAGACTCTACTTTTATCTTTCAACTTGCAACCTTGATCTGAGGTAACAGGGAGCAGAGCATTCTGGGTAGGACCTTGGCTCAAGAGTTTTTGGCTGACACAAGCTTGATATTGCCCGGCTCAGTTCCGAGGACGGAACCAATAACCCATCAGTAATGAATGAATGAAGATCAACAACACAGATGGAACGTTATGGTAAGACATAACTTCTTTTTATTTTAGGAAAGCCTGACACAGCAGAGATAAAATATTACTCATTTTATTTAAATATCGATCCAATCGTTGCTATTAAACATAAACATAAGAGGTCATTTAACCTTCTCCATTAAGGGTGGCATGTCTTGTTTAGCTATGAATGTAATCCCCGGTATGAAAATGTTTTTGAAACTTTGTTGGTAATAACTGGCTAGCTACTATGGAAGGGAAATAACTGTGGCGCACCATATATGGAGACTGCACAAAGATGTTTAAAATATTAATTAATCATATGATTATTAAAACTGGGTTTTGTCAATATAAAGCAATTAACATCTATTTCAATACCTTTATCTGCTTAAACATCATGGTTGAAAGCTTTCACGTTTACAGAGTTAATTTTTACAATAAATGACTTTACACCACCTCCTTTTTTTGTTTGTTTTTGTTTTCTAAAGTACAAGAATTCTGACCTGGGAAAGTCAAAAATTTTAACAAAAAGCTATGGTTTGAAAAAGCCACAAGCCACTCAGAAATGCTGATGCATCTATAGGAAACTATATAAATGAAGTCAGTCACGTGTAGGAATGGAAGTACTTGATGTAGGGCTGCAGTTTCAGAAACATATCAAATAGCCAACTGCAGAATTCTATTTTGAATACTGGTGAAAAAAAAAACGTCCGGGAATGTATGACAATTTAGTTACAAAACGTTGTTGACTTAATCATTTTATTAAAAATTCTGAAGTTAGCGTTTGAGAACACAAGTTCTTCAGACTTCATTAAAAAACACGTAATGATTCCTCAGACTTCATTAAAGCTACTTCATGATTCAGCATTAACTACCACTCAGCTGTATGACATGACTTCATAAAATATGTCTTGGTAAACAGTTCATTTCTTACTTTCATTTAAAGTGAACTTTTTCGTTTTCAACCTTAGAGCAGGTTTTATGTTAGTAACATCTTTAATTCTGCAGCTATTATTTGCATTAAAAAACTTTTAAATTAAAAACAACTTTGCAGTTTATTGTAGCAAAAATAATAAAAGTGAGTAATATAACCTGCCTTCATCAGACAAAAGTTTAAAACCATTAAACATCTATATTTATTATTATGGTCATTATTATTATTATTGGCATTAGCTTAATGTGGATGAGTGTTGGATATATTTTTATGTAACTAATGGCATGATATGTAATTTTTAATAAATATAAATAACTTTAGTTTTAAGTTTAATATTAAAGTAAATAATGTGTATTAATGTGAAACCAATGAATGAGATCATTGTAAATTATTTTAAATTGATTGGATACTTCATTTGTGGTGTTCTTATAAATATAGATGTTTAATGGTTTTAAACTTTTGTCTGATGAAGGCAGGTTATACTACTTGCCGAAAGCGTACATGTGTTTTAAACTCTCACTTTTATTATTTTTGCTACAATAAACTGCAAAGTTGTTTTTTTGTGGATTTACTTATTATTTGCATTAAGCCATAACTGCTATCTCATTTCTAACAGCAATAAATAATATTTAAAATATCTTTTCTATCTCTTTTTTACACTTGCTGTATTAACTGAAATGTAATATTAACCCTCGGTTCACATTTTTTAAAATGTTTAATATGTGCATTATTTATATCCCGTTTCTAAAAACATATTTATGTTTTATTCTTTTATGTAATTCTATCTCGAAGATGCAAATACAGAAGTTTTTACATTCACAAATAGTTTTATATATACAATGCCCTTTGATTTGTAGTTCACATAGCAATTATAATAAAATCTATTAAGGTTTGGGTGTACTAACATGTCTGGTCCCAATCTGTCATTGCTTTTGCTACATTTTTCATATTTTCTAATGCCATTAATATTTGCTTTGCCATTAACATAATTTAATTTTCCTTACAATCTCTTTTAAATTATCTTCTCCAGGTAAAGCCAGAAGAGTGCAGACAGCATCGGGTACATACCTCTTATGTAACAAAATATTCCAGCAGTTTTTTTTTTTTCAGCCTCTATACTGGATGAGTTATACTTAGAAATTGTTCACACAGCAATATGTGCTTTCTTTGTTTTCTTAACCTTATCAAGTTACTTAAATACATTTGTACAACACTACTTCCTAACTCATTAGAAACACAATCATATTATTTATTAGTTAATGCAAGTGGAAAATCTTTTTAAGCAGGCTAGTGCTTTCCCTCTGCACTCCCTCCATTCTACCAGTAATGATGCATTTCTACTAACATGTAAAAAATAGTGCTGCCAGAACAGTGAGCTGTTTATTGAAATGTTTCTGCAGTCATGTGATACAATTACAGGTTATTTTATGTTTTGTTTTAACCTTCTTCTTTCAGCGTTTCCTGGTTAGGGGTCGCCACAGCAGATCATCCGTCCACTTGTGATTGGTAGTGGAGTTTTACGGTGTTGAGTTGCCAGCCCAGTGCCCAACCTTCCACAGAAGGCAACACACTCACACCTAGGGCCAATTTAGAGTGTCCAATCCACCTACAGCATGTCTTTGGGATGAAACTGGAGCACCTGGAGGAAACCCACACGACCACAGGGAGGACATGCAGACTCCACAAAGAAGGCACCCCAGCCGAGGATCGAACCAGAGAACCTCTTGCTGTGAGGCAGGAATGCTAATTGTTGCACCACCGTGGCTGGCCTTCATGTTTTGTTTTAATAAAATATTTAATTGTTGTTTATTGCATATAATGTGCACTCACTATTTATATATAATTCTAAAGTCTTGCTCAGTTATGTAGGCTGCAATGTAATTTTGTAGCAAATGTTATTGTGACAAGAGTTCTTTGGTTGTTACAGAAGCAATACCACTGGGAACATGAGAAATGTAGTTGTGTGACAGGAAGTGGTCAGAAGATCATAACTGCAGAACTGCCAGGGGAGTTAATTATCACTGTAAATTCAATATTCAGACACACTATTGGAATTATCGCCAGCACTATCCTTTCACACATGAGCAAAGAAAAAAAAAGTGTGTAGCTAAGTTTTATGAATGATCTTCTTAAACCCAGGTATTGATTATTGTACTCATAATATCAGAACTTCTCAAAACAACACTGCAAGAAATCTTGAGGCAAAGTTTGTGGGGGTTATTCATTAATTTAGCTAAATAGTATTGATGAGTGATGTACTAGAGTTTTATTCAGGTGTCATAAGTTGAGATCTTGCCTCATTTAGCTGGGTGGCCTTTATTCCAGCAATATCAGTGTTTGCATTATACGAGTCTACTGCTAGGGCTGGATGCTTTTATCATTTAATGCCATATTGTAACTCAGGTCTGACTTGCGCTTTTCTAAACCAGCACAACAGAAAGCTTAGATCAACACTCTTTCACTCGATTGTAAGCCTAATGTTCAGGTTATTGAGTGTTACTAACATGCAAATGAACAATGGTAAATGTGGGCATATGATTATCAATATCTATATTCTTGGTGAAAGATACTATTTATTTATTTATTTATTTATTTATTTATTTGCAGTTTGTTTACCAGGGTGGTCCATTGGGCCTTGAGGAGCCCGTTTTCAATGGAGTCCTGGGGAGAAAAGCTCCAAAGATACAACTAGTTATAATAACAGTATTACAAAAAAAAAAAAAAAATACAACTAGTTATAATTACAGTGTTACAAAAAATATTAAAAAATAATTCTAAGTTACACAGAGTACTAGGAAGACATAACTGTGAATCTACTAGATACTGATGCAGAGGTTAAGAGAATTTAGAAAATAAAATGTCAGAGTAGATAAAGTATCAGAGTTGTAGCAATGATCAATAGCAGGGTAGATGCAATATCCCAATGTTAAATGTCAGAGTAGAAAAGTATTACAATTTTAGGAATAGTCAATGTCAGGGTAGAAAAAGAATCACGGTGTTAATAATTGAGTTTGTTCAGTTGTAAAAGGTAGTGCAAAGTACCCCAATATAAATGTTTTAAGGAGGAATAAAGAGAGACAGTTACTAAGAAAGTGTCAACAGAAGTGTTTGAGGTAGGGAGGGATTATAGATAGAGATATTATGTAGGATGAGAGCAAGAGCATTCCCACAGTGATGTTAGGTGAGAGTGGAGAAGAGATTTAAAGACAGAGAGGCTACTGGTGGTACGGATGAGAGGTGGGAGGGAGTTCCAGTGGCGTGCGAGGCAGAAGGAAAGGAGATGTTTGCCAGGTGGGTGGGAGGGTTTATGCAGTTCAATTAGATTTTGTTGGTTGGATCGTAGGCATCTGTTAGGAAGATGCATTTTAAAGGTTGAGATGAGGGAGGGGCAGAGAGAGGCGTTAAATATAAGTTTATGTGCTTGGATGAGTTGTGTATAGATGAGATAATTGGGGAGTTCAAGCCATTTCAGTTGGTGTAGGGAGGTACAGTGATGGGTGTTGGATCTGTGGCCAGTTGCGAATTTTGCGATCTTATAGTAGCAGGAGGAGAGTTTAGATTTGAGGGAGGAGTGCAGGTTGGTAAGGATAGAGGCTCCATATAGTAGAGATGGGGTTAGGTAAGTGTTAGTAAGAGTGAGCCTGGTGGGGGGAGAGATAAATTGGTAATGGCGGTAAAGCATGCCTAATTTTTTGTGAGTTTTTTTGATATTTGCCTGCAAATGGTTGTCAAACTTTAGTTGGTCATCAGTTAGGATACCCAAAAGTTTGGCAGTAGAGACAGTTTCAAGAGAAGTGTTATCTTTACTGGTAATAAGGAAAGAGTGTTTATCTAGGGTAATGCTTCTGGAGGAAAATAACATCAGTTTAGTCTTATTAGCATTTAGTGCTAAATGATTCTGAAGCATCCATAGTTCTGTAGCAGAGAATGCTTCTTGGGTAAGTTTCATTAGTGTAGATGAGCAGGAGGAAGAGCAGATTATTGTTGAATCGTCTGCATATTGAACAAGTTTAGAGTGAGGGATGGCCTGGTGGAAGTCATTGATGAAGATGTTAAATAGAAGGGGTCCTAGAATTGAGCCTTGGGGTACACCAGTGGCTGTGAATTGGAAAGGGGAAATTGCTTTTTTCCACTTAACTGCTTGTTGCCTATCTGATAAGTAGCTGGTGAACCAGTTAATAGAGGAGTGGGATAAGTGTAGTTTGGAGAGTTTAGTAAGAAGAAGGTTATGAGAGATGGTGTTGAAAGCTTTAGAGAGGTCTAAGAGGAGGGTGGAAACGATGAGACCAGAGTCATGGGCCTTGTTTACAGTTTCAAGGAAGGAGAGGAGAACTGTGGTAGTACTATGGCCAGGACTGAATCCATGCTGAGTGGAAGTTAGTAGGTTATTATTGATGAGATAGGGTAGGAGTTGTAGGTGGAAGCATTTTTCGAGAATTTTAGAGATGGGGGATAGGATAGTGATGGGACGGAAGTTGGAGATGTCATTATTATTGCCACCTTTGTGGAGTGGAATAATGTAGGCCTTTTTCCAAATCTGGGGAACATGGCATTCAGAAATAGATCGATTTATTAGGATGCTGATAGGGTAGGCTATGGCTTCTGCAGCAGTTTTTAGGAAGAAGGAGGGTATTTCATTGGGAGCATTAGAACATGGTTTAGTTTTTGAAGAAGTTTTTTTATAGTAGAGATGGGAATAGGGTTTGTGGTGAAGTGAGGACATTGGGAGGTATTGAAGTTTTGAGAGAAGGGGTTCTGAGGAGGTTGCTGGGGTGCTGATAGCTTTGTGGTAAACAATGATGTTAATTTAGAGATGGAGTCAATAAAGAACGAGTTAAATTGGGTAGCTAGATCTGAGTCTGAGGCATTTCGGTCAGGGCACGGGTTTTCTTTTCTACCTGGGTTTAGAAGGGAAGAGATACCATCCCAGAATTTCCTGGGGTTATTGTTGTGTTTATTTTGGAGAGTGGAAAAATAAGCTTTGCGGTCGGTGTTAATGAGCTTTTTTGCTTTGTTGCGAAGTATTTTGTATTCATTAAAGGAAATGGAAGTTTTTGTTTTGTGATAGTGGTTCCAGGCTTTATCACGATTTCGCATAGTAATTAGGGTGTTCCTATGTATTCTTAAACAATAAAAGATTTTGGTTGTAATGAATTGCACATATCTATAACAGAGAACCTTCCATTTCCTATCATGGCCTTATATAAGTTCAATCTTATTTTTTATGTGTGTTTTGTTTGACATTAAATAAGTTTGATCATACATAAGCAACTCATATATGCATACATATATTGTTCACATTCTTGGATGGTGCAGTGGTGCAGTGGTACCATTGTCGCCGAACAACAAGAGTTTCTTTGGTTCAATTCTCGGCTGGAGTGCCTTCTGTGTAGTCTTTGCATGTCTTCGCTGCGTTCATGTGGGTTTCCTTGGGGTGCTCCGGTTTTCTCCCATGTCACAAAGACATGCATCTGAAGCATTTCTCCCCTGGCCTCTGCTGAAAATTGGCTTTGTTCCAAGTTGGACTTTCCCAATAAACAAATGTTAAATAAATATAAAATCATATACACACACACATAGCACATGTCAATGAAATACATCATTATTGGTGGAATGGTGGGGTGAATATATGCAATGTCTGTCTATGTTGCGTATTTCATGGGCATATCTGTCACTCACTCCACACCTATGACTTTTCATTGTTTAGTCTAATTTTGCAATACTGTGTTAACAGATGTTTCCAGAACAGAACTGGAAGACACAGGACACCAAAGAAAAATGACAGAGAGGGGTTATGGACCACACACACACACACACACACACACACACACACACACACACACACACACACACACACACACACACACACACACACACACACACACACACACACACACACACAAAACTATGTCCATACTACATGGTACTTGTTGACAAGAAGTGATAAAGCTTGGAGAGCTGTAAAATCGTGCAACTGTATTTGTTACATCTTAAGAAAAAATGTTGAAATGCTGTTATATAGTATAAAGATTGTTTAATTAAACACCAGCATGGTTATTGTTTGAACACTTCACCTGACTTCTGGAGAGGCATTAACACAAGAAAGTCTGTAAACAAACTTTCCCTGACATTTAATAAATACATGTCTGAGCATTGGCTCTTGGTGATGATCACTGTTGATGAGACACCCCAACCCCATGAACAAAATGGAAAAAGAGGGATTTGATGTTGTCATTTTTATTCATTCCTCAACTGATGAGTTCAGATCCAAGACTCAGATCTGACTCAGCCACGTCTTCCAAAGTGTAGGATCTTAGAACTCTCGAGACTTGAACTCCTCCCCTTACCCATAATGCTCCACCAACCTAACATGCCTCAGATCTCATTTGCTGCTGTTGCGAACAGACATGGATTATGGACTCGCTTATTTTCTTATGATTAATGAGTCTTTTTTTTTTGTGTGTTACTATATATAAAAATGTAACTCTTTTACTATTATACCTCCCATGTTACTCTTTACAGTTCTTCCTTTATAACTACCGTTTTTGTACTTTTTGAGTACTCTTTACTGCCACAATTGGTAGTTTTTCCATTTTAGCTCTCCTTTTTCTCTTCCTCATAGTATATAAAATTTCTATATATGTTTATTATTATCTGTAGTAATTGTTTTCTGTTGTCTCTTTGTTGGTACTTTAAGTCTGCTCCAACATTTCAGAGAAACCCTTGGGTGTATTTCATGTGAGTATAAGATCCCAAATTCTGTGACCACAGGGAATGTGCCTGCTGTTTGGGTCCTGCACACTTGGACATGGATTGTGATATCTGTGTGGGATTTAATTCTCAAACCCTTATTGATAGGAAGAGTAAGTTAATCCTGAGAGACCTTCTTCCTTCCTCCTTCAGTGGCTGAGGCTCAACCCCCTAGAAAGCTTGATAAAACTAAAAGTGGCTCTTTATCCAAGGACAGAGAGACTCATAAAAGGTCTTCTGATCACCCTTCTACTTCAACCTCGGCTCCTTCATTGGAGCCTTCAGTCAAAGTTTCAAAAAAGACAGATCCATCTTTACCGGATCTGAATTCCCAGATCCATACTCCCACTTTTACATCGGAGCTTATTTCTTCCAGGCTCCGTTTTCTGTCTCATGAGCAGTCTCCCAGAAAGCATTCTAAACCACCTTCTATGGCATCATCTTTTCGATCTTCCAGAAGCCTATCCAAAGATGATGTTGATAAGATGATGAGGAAATTCTTCAGGACATAGGTACAGATGGGAGTCCTGTCAGCTCCAACCCCCTGGGGCTTGAGAGCCTACCTTAAACCACAACACACTTGACTGCTCCTTCTCCAATCCATCCTTACATTTCAGAGCCATTGGATCAGAATTCCTTGGGAGTGTCTTCTTCAGATCCAAAGATTCTTGCTTTTTTTACTCTGATGATGCCTGAAAGTTGACCTGCACTGACCATCTTGGAGTCAGAAGATTCTCAGAGCTGAAGCTTCGGTGCCAGTTCCAGGACATTGGAGTTGACTCCAAAGCTTTTGGAGCAGTATCTTCCCCTTGGTGCCTCAGCATTAGATAGCCTGGGTGGAGTGCTGACAAGGCTGCAGGGGCTGATGATCTGGGAGGGGTCGGTTTTGGATCCATCGACTTTTGTATATCCTAGGTGCTCTGCTTTTGAGTTGATGTAGAGTCATCTCTATGCTTAGGGAAAAGACACCCTTGTCCTCTTCAGATCAGACATCTTTACCTCATTTTGCATCATGTTCTGAGCTTCAATCATCCCTTCCACTGGGACAGCCAACCCATTCAAGCCTTCAGCCAGCCCATCAGGGAATTATTATGTAATCCAATACTTCCTCGGAATACCCCACCAAGGAAGTCCCTCATAAGAGAACTTGCAAGAGGAGAGACTTAGATACTCCACAGAAAACTCTTACCCAGAACACTGATTTTGATGAAGAGGAAGGGTCCCCCAGATTACCACCTGATGACGTCTCCTTTGGAGACATCCTGGTGCTCCTTAAATAAAGAGGTGGTTGGTCTTCTGATACCCTCTCCCAAGAGAAATCAGTGCTTCTGGAGGCTTTTGGGTCTGGCCCATCCACCTTCTGGGAGACTCCCCCAGTTGATGAACTTGTAGTCATGGTCTCTTGGTGGGCATGGAAGGAACTGGATACCATTGAGCCAATTCCTAAGAGACCAGATAAGATTCTTTCACCTCCAAAACACTCTACACATTGGAGTAAGGGAGTCCCCATGGATGGCATGGTTGTGGTGGTGGCCATGAGAAAGGAATTAGAGGAAAAGAGTTTCTCCATCCATCCCCCTAACAGGGAGAATAGGGCATTGGACAGGTTTGGGAAGTGTGTACATGCTTCAGAAAGCTTTGTTCTTTGGTCACTGAATTTGACACACTTCACAAGACTACATAGAGATTTGATCAGGGAACTCACCAAATCTCTTTGATTTACATGTCTTCCAAGGAAGGCAATATAATTCCCTAATAGCTGTCTGCCCTCCAGTCTATATCTAATTAGTTCATGAGGTTAATCTCACACTCAGCAGGAGGTACCTTATGGGTGGCAGGTTCAAACATAACCATTAGAAGACACGCCCAGATGCCCTTGTGTGACTTTGTGGAACCATTTAAGTCTTCTTTTGTCAATGAGCCTTTTGAATGATCTTCACTTTTTGGCTCCAAAGTGAAAGACACACTCTCCAGGTGTGAACAAGAGGGAAAGACCCTGTCTGCCATGGGTGTACATTTTTCTACCTCGCAAAAGCCTTTTTCTAGAAACCAATGAGGTGGCAGTGGCTTAAGAAATCCCAGGGTCCTTTCCAGGAGTCACATGGAGATAGTTTCCTTAGGGTCAGAGGGGGAAATCTAATGGAAGAGACTGTCTTTGTGGCAGAGGTGGCCTGAACAACTGAGGGTCTAGAGATTCTTTCTCAGATAGACCTTTTTAGTGCTCCTGAATGGAGGCCTGACTGTCCATCTCTGGAGGTAGTACCACGGAGCCTGGTTAAATATTGCAAAAGATTCATGGGTGCAGAGGATCATATCCAGAGGGTATATCATGCCATTTTCCCAACCCCCTCCAATGGTTAGGAAGAATATATTCGATGTTCCACCCAGTCAGAGAGAACCATCTTCTCTAGAAATAAAACAAGGTGCTAGAAAAAGAGTAATCCAAGAGGTCCCAACAGACCAGAGAGGCTCCAGAACTTGAGTATTCAAGACTCTTCTTGGTGCCAGAAAAGACAGGGGTCTTAAGACCAATTCTGAATATCAGCAAACAAAACCAGTTTGTGTGGTATATAAAGTTCTGTATGGTCATGGTACAGTCCATTCTGCCCTTTCTGCAGGAGGATGACTTGATGTACTTGATAAATCATCAGGATGCATATTATCACATCAAAATGAACAGGCACTCCAGGGTATACCTACACTTCTGAATGAGGCCCAGTCATTATCAGTTCAGAGCACTGTCCTGTGGTCTCATCATAGTCCCCAGGGTGTTGACCAAATGCATAACAGTCATAGCAGCTTACTTGAGACTGCTCAGATTCCAAATGTTCCCTTATCAAGACAATTGGCTCCTGACTGCTTCAACCAGTCATCAAATCATTCAAGCTAGGGACTACTTACTCCAGCTGTGCTCAGACTTGGGAATATCAGTCAATTATAACAAATTTCAACTTACACCAACACAGAGTCTGGAGTTCATCTGTGCTCATTTGAATACAGTCACTCAGATAGCCTCTCTTCCTATATCTGAAATAGACACCTTACAATTTCAGGTCAATAAAGCAATTCAGAATTCATCCCTTCCTGCCCGACTGATACTTCAGGCTTTGAGTTCCATGGCAGCTGCAATCACCCTTGTCCTGCTGGCCAGGGTCTATATAAAAATCCTTCAATGGTTTGTATCAACTCAATGGTCCAACCTCCAACATCCATTATCCATGCCAGTCAAATCACTCAAGCATGCAAGAATTACCTGTTATGATGGATTCATTCAAATCAACTCTATGAAGGCCATTCATTTGTTCTTCCTCTTCCCAAGGCAACAGTGATCAAGGACACCTCCCAGCCTTGGTGGGGGGGGGACTATGTGGGAAGGATATTCCAAGGTATGTGGTCCCCCAAAGAGGCCAAATCACATATCAACATCCTGTAGATGGCAACTGTCCTCCTAGTGTTGCAGGCTTTTAAGGACGATGTTCCTTCTGGAACAATTGCAATACTGATGGACAATATGTCAGTAGTATGGTGCATCAACAAACAAGGGGAAACCAGATCTTACCCTCTTTGCTGAGAAGCTGTGAGAGTTTGGCAATGGGCAATCTCTTCCAATCACTTTTTAATAGCAACGCATGTCCCGGGGAAATCCAACATGATTGCAGACAAGCTAAGAAGGTCCATTCTTATGCTTCATGAGGGGTCTCTCAATGTAAATGCGGCAGAGAGAATTTTGTATCAATGCAGCCAGCCATGCTGTGATTTTTTTCTCTTCTCCCATCAACAACAAATGCAGCAACTCCTTTGCCTTGATTCCCCCCACTGGTGAAGTCACTGAGAGATGTTCTAGTTCATGCTTGGCCCTCTGGTCTCCTTTATGCTTATTCCCCTGTTATCCCTCATTCTCAAGTTTCTACAGAGGGCATTCTGATTGAAGAGTACAGTTATCCTCATTGCTCCTTACTGGCCCTGCCAGATTTGGTTTCCCTTCTTTTGGCCTCATCTTTTATATCTGGATTCAACTCCAGACCTCCTGTCTCACCTGACAGGCATGACTCACCTGGCCATATCAGGCCTCAAGTTGACTGCATGGTTTTTCCAGTTCCACTGATTGCTAGACAGCCCGGGCTCTCTTCACCCATTATTATATTTTATTTTCCCATAAGGCTTCTACTGGAAAGATTTACAGGTGTAAATGAAAAAGATTTGTTCTTTGGGCCCTAAGCAAAAACTTGGACCACTTCTCAGCACTTATTCCAACTCTTCTTGCTTTTTAACTACAATGTTCAATGAAGGGGGTAGTTTTTCAACTATTAAGTTCAATTGACAGCCATTTCCAACTTTCATCTGGATGTAAATAACTCTACCTTAGCTTCCTCTAAACTGTGCAAAGCTTTCCTGAAGGAAATACTCCTTCTTAGAGCTCCTTTAAAAGATCCTTCTCTTCCCTGGTATTTAAATATCATGGTTCAGGCCTTGACCCACCACCCTTGGAACCTTTGGCCAAAACTGACTTTAAATTTTTGTCCCGGAAAACCATTTTCCTAGTAGTTGTAGCCTCTGGCGGAAGAGCTGCTGAACTCAAAGTTCTGTCTTCAGAATCCCACTGTGACAAAGAAAGATACTGCCAGCACAGCTATATGGAATTTTGTGAATAATTATATGTCATTTGTGAATGTCAACATGATTTATGTAAGATGCTTGTGTTACAACTGTATTAGAACTCTATGTTATGTGTATATCAAACTTGTTTGTACAGACACGTGTGTTGAAAAATGTTTTTGAAAAGTGCTTGAAATGTATCCATAGTGTTCCCTACTGGAACAGAACAGAAATGTACATGCACTTTTGTAGCTGTTTAAATACACACAGCGGAAACTGGAAAACAGGAGGTTAACTTCATTCCAGCAAAACTTCAGAAAAATAGCTGAAATTAAATTACTCTATGGCAGCAAAAGACAGGATGTCTATACTAGAGCGATGTGGAGGGATATAATTGTATTTTCACAGGTAGATGCTAAATACTGCTAGCTTCCAGCAGTGGGGGTTTCAACTGGGATAGAGTCAGATGACAAGAAATGATGTCATTCTGCAAGCTATCCCAGCAGTAATATTTGAGATATTAATTTGAAAACCCTCTGCATTCTGTCTTGGACTTGACAACATCAAGATCAACTCACCACATCTGCCTTGCTCTTAAGTAAGTTTACTAGGGTATAGTAATTCTCTTAGATTCAGTCAGCAATACAGAGAAGCTTAGTTTAGATAGTTTTCTTTATTTATTTGAGACTGTCCTGCAATGTTGTTTTAAATATTTCCTGTGGTTTTGAACTCTGATATCACTATGAATATATATAGTTAGTATTGTTTTGTTCTTTTATTATTTATGTTTAAACCTTTCATTATGGCAGATCTGTCTAGAGATATTTAAGTTCTGAGAGTACTTGCATATTTATTTGGTGACACTGTGTAGGCCCTCCTAATAGCCTTGCTCTTGGTCAAACCACCATTTCTATTAATAGTAACATTACACAGTAAGATTGGACACCCTTTGTTAAGGGTCTTAAAGTAGCTGATAAGGAGTTGTCTGGTGGCAGTGATAACTACCTTATAGTCTGGCCAAAAGGAGGCATAGCTAATAAACCTTTGCCAGCCTTTCTCAGGTGTGTGTGTGTGTGTGTGTGTGTGTGTGTGTGTGTGTGTGTGTGTGTGTGTGTGTGTGTGTGTGTGTGTGTGTGTGCATGTGTGCGTGTGTGCGTGTGTGTGTGTGTGTGTGTGTGTGTGTGTGTGTGTGTGTGTGTGTGTGTCTGAAGTAAACCTCAAAGAGTGTGTGTGTCAGCTACTTGGGCAGGGACACAAAACACTCGTTGGACAGGGAGGCCACTGGAGATCTTGGATTGGCCACTCAGCTGAGATCTCAACTCTATAGCTGTGCTGGTGGGGAGTCTTACTGGGGATATGGAGAAAGGGAGAAACCAGCCCCAGATTGACTGTGGTCTCTGTGTGCTCTTAATGGAAATTGCACTTAATGCAGAGAGCTGCATCTGGAAATACTGTGCATGTACTTGTTATCCTCCCAGTGTATGTCCCCCACTGGTGCCAGTGGTGAGGATTGAGGCTTCTTGATTACTGGTCCAGTGGTGGATTGTCACAACCCTTATCTTATTTTTCACAAGGGCAGAGTGTCTTTACAAACTAATCTATCTTTCCTAGCTAAGATAGCTTCCAAATCAAATATTAACCATGTCATTAATCTCCCAATTGTCTTTCCAAATTTCTCAAACAAAGATTGTATGTTACATCTAGTGGATGTGCATAGACAACTTCATTTCTACCTTCATAGAACCAAAGACTTAAGACACTCTGACCAATTGTTTGTTTCCTTTTCTGCTACCAAATTAGGCGACCCAGTATCCAAAGTTGCTTTTGCCAAATGGTTAACTGATTGTATTACTTTTATCTATGGAAAATTGGGTTTGCCTTTACGAAAACCTCCTAGAGCCCATTCCACTATGTCTATGGTGGTGTCTTAAGCTTTTTGGTCTAGAATCGGATCATCCTTGGATGATATTTGTGCAGCCACAACATGGTCTAATCCTCATACTTTTATTGCTCTTTATGCTGGATTTGGTCTCTAGAGGTAGAGCAGCCTATGGCTCAGCAGTCCTCCAGAATATTCTTCCTTAGAGTCCACCCAGGATTTTAGGCAGCTGGGGACTCTGTCCCATCAGCTGAGAAATGAATGAAAATGAGAACATCAGATTAAAACGTTATGTAGTCACCATAATGTTCCACCTGTGTTGTCCATTTTCATTCTTCCTCAACCCCCAACCCTCCTACAACCACCTTTATTTTTCTTCTGAATCAATCAAAGAATGTTATAAGAACTTATAATGCAGGGCAAGAAGCTTTTCTGTTTTTTGTCTTCATCTAATAACCCAGCTGCTCCGTTCAGATTAATTGTGAGCTATATCCTTTTTACCTTGTCTAAACCAGATCTCTGAGAAGCACGTCTCTGCAATTATAATGTGTCTCAGAATACTGGCATTGCAATAATTAGCAAAAACTTGGATACCCTCTATTTTCAAATTCCAGTGCTGGGGTTTGTCAGAAGAGAAATCTTTTGATTGAGACAACAGATTAGCCTTAAATCTAGTTTTCCAAAGCAGTCAGTTACCATAGTTGCTTCAGACTTTGCTTAGGGAGCAGTTTCAAGATGGATAAAAGTGCTGAAGGTGTAGGACAGGACTGACACAAGCACATAAATATCAAGGAGATGCTTGCCCTGATCAAAGCACTCAACTCTGAACCATCTTTTTCCCCAGGACCTCTTCAAGTGGTTGCAGACAATACCACACTCATATGGTACACCAAAAAGCAAGGGGGAACAAGGTCATACTCTCTTTTCAGACTAGCCATGTTGACTTGGTATGTAACTTCACAGCACAATCTCACTCTGCAGGAGTCCTACATTCTGTCAGAGCAAAACTGTGTGGCAGACAAGCTATGTAGGACCAAGGCAGACCCTCACAAATGGAAAGTAAATCAGAGTTTTTTTCAACATTTGATTCACCTGTGGGGAGTTCCTCAAAAAGACCTCTTTGCCTCCTCTCTGAACAATCAACTGTCGAGATTCTGTTCTAGGACACCATGCAAAAAGGTCTGGAAGACAGATGCCTTTTCTTTTCTTTGGACAGGAATGTTCCTGTATGGATTTCTGCTCTTTCCACTAATATCCAGGGTACTTCTAAAGATTCAGAAGGACTCATCCAAAATCATTGTGGTGACTGCCTTCTGGCCCAGTCAACCATGGTTCTCCCCCTTCTTTTGGAAATGGCCAGGGGCAATTACCACAAGCTTCCTTACAGACTGGATCTACTCACACAAGAACAGGGGACTTTCACCCTGATTATCAATCAAGTTCAATTTACTGTCTGAATGATAGAGTGTTAATTATTTTTAGGCTCCTGTTTACTGAAGACATGCAGTAGGCATTAATGGAGACAAGAAAGCCTGATAGGTTCATAGGTTCATAGATTAGTATTAAGCTAACTGCCCTTGTGGGTCATTTTAAGCATAGCCAATTATCCCTTGTGAGACTCAAACCCTGCACCTTGTGCTTGTAAGGCAAACACCTTAACCAATAGAAAATCATATATTAGCAAATTGAAAAGATTTTCTAGTTGGTGCCAACAACATAACCAGCGCCCATTCAGGGATAGTTGTTCTCTTGTTTACAATATTTGTGTGATTACAATTCGATGGACTTTCATATTCCTCTATCACAGTTCATTTATCAAACATTTCAGCATGTCTGCCTATGGATCCTCCTCTTTCAATGCATTCTCATGTCAAAATGTTTCTGAAAGGGGTTTCGGCAGCCATTCCTTGGGATCATCATTTTGTGTCAGAGAGGCTAGCACTTGCTCCATTTAAACCAGCTAATCTTGCTGACTTGGGGTTCTTAACATGGAAAAGATGCTTACTGATTGATCTGGCCTCCTCAAAGAAAAGTATCCGAGTTGCAAGCTCTTATGGTGACTCAACCCTATTTTATTTTCCATAGGACCAAGGTTTCTTTGAGAAATAATCCTTCTTTTATTTCTAAAGTGGTATCAAAGTTTACTTTAAGACAAACTATCCATTGCCTTGTTTTCTTTCATGAACCTGAAAATGAAGGAAAAAGGATACTCCATACCCTGAATGTCCACAGACATCTCGGGTACTATTTTGATAGAAATAAATCTTTCAGATCTTCATCTCTGTTGTTCATTCTTGTGAAGGTAAGAAGGGACAACCCGTGTAAGACAACTATTTTCAAGTGGTTGTCTAAGGCTATTACCTTCTGTTTTACTCACCATAACAAAACTATTCCAGGCAGGATCAAGGCTGACTGTACCACAGCCTTGACTTCACATGTGGCTTTTTTGAAAGGGATAGATTCTAGAAGTATTGTAGAAGCTGCTACTTGGTCCTCTGTATATACTTTTACAAAGCACTATATTCCTTTTATAGGTCTATTTCAAGCTTTGCTAGGATCATTCTCCAGGGGCTCCTGGATTCTTCGCTTCCACCTCCCAAATGTAGCAGTTAAAGTAATCTACCCATATATCTAAGGCTACTGCAGCAGTGATCAATATGAAGAACATTAGTACATCATCATAATCATCAGCCCCCTTTTTCCAATATTTTCTACATGGAGTCAAGAGTATGGTGTTAACTGTCGCCAACTCGCTCGAGTCAGTGCCACACTCCTGCCTTCTTCAACACTCATGCCTGACTGTCGCAGATCTTCTTTCACACACTCCATCCACCTCTGTGCTGGATGTCCTCGCTTCCTCTTGCTTTCTTCTTATCTGCTCCAAATCTTCCTCACCAGATTGTCTTCTGCTTTTCTGCACGTGTCCAAAGCACCATAATCTGTTCTCTCTGATCTTTTCTGTAATTGGAGCTACTTTGGCTTCTGCTCTTATGTCCTTATTTGTTTGTCTGTCCCACAGTGTGCATCCTACCACCCTTCTCAGGCACTTCATTTCCATCACCTCTAGCTTCTTCACCTGTTCTGCCTTTACTGCCCAGGTTTCTGTACCATACAGTAGTGCTGGTCGCACCACTGTCTTGTACACCTTACTTTTCAGCTTCTTTGGCAATCTTCTGTCATAGACTACACCTGATACTCTATGCCAGTTGGCTGCAGCCCCTCTGATTCTAGCTTTGACCTCTTCATTCAGACTTCCCTTCTCCTCAACCACCCCTCCCAGATACTTGAAGCTGTTAACCTGTTCCACTATCTTCCCTTCTATCTCTATTCTCAGTTTCTTCTGATTTCCCCAGTTTGCTGCCACTACCACCATCTTATCTGTGTTTAGTTTCATCCCCTGTGCCTTCAATTTTGCATTCCATTCTCCTATCATTTGCTGAAGTTCTAGCGCAGGGTCTGCCTGTAATGCCACATCATCTGCATACAGAAACTTTGTTGATCTGTCCCCTCTGACCTGTTTGCTAATGTAGTCCATCACCAGTATGAACAGCAGTGGGCTCAGAGGTGAACCCTTGTGTACACCCACTTCCACTGGGAACTCCTCTGTGAGGCCGAACACTGTTCGCACTTGAGTCATTGCGTCCTTGTACATAACCTACACTACTAATTCTACCAATGTTTCTCGGACTTCAAACCACTGCAGTACTGCC
This sequence comes from Protopterus annectens, assembly GCF_019279795.1. Lineage (NCBI taxonomy): Eukaryota > Metazoa > Chordata > Ceratodontiformes > Protopteridae > Protopterus > Protopterus annectens. Next base: position 860,659,337 of record NC_056739.1, read on the forward strand.
CAGATCAGCTTTCTTGGGACCTTGTCATATGCTTTCTCCAAGTCTAGGAATGCCCAGTTGGAGTCTCTCCTCATCTCTAGCTTCTTCTCAAGTATCTGTCTCACTGCAAACATCAGGTCAACTGTGCTGCATCTTGAACTGAATCCGAACTGCTCATCTCCCATCTTACATTCTACTACTCTGTGTATCCGTTTATCAATTACCCTCTCCAGAACTTTCATGCAATGTGATAGCAGTTTGATGCCTCTGTACTGCCCACAGTTGTGGATGTCCCCTTTATTTTTGTACACTGGCATGAATATGCTTATTCTCCAGTCATCTGGATATGCCTTTCTCTCCAAACTACTAAAAGTACCCTCAGGAGACATTTCTCCCATATCTCACCCAGCATCTTTATCATATATGCTGTGACCTCATCTGAGCCTGCTGCTTTCCCTGACTTCATTTTCCTTAATGCTGTTCTTACTTCTTCTAGGATGGGCTCCTCTTCTTCTCTCATCATAGGCTGTTTCTGCAGCAATACAGCTTCTGTGGGGTTTTCTTCATTCAGAAGCTGCAGGAAATACTTCTTCCATCTGCCTTTGATGTCCTGTGGTCTGGTGAGCAGGGTGTTGCTGGCATCCCTTATGAAGGGTATCTGACTATCTTCTTTATCTTTCTTTGTGCCACTTACTGAGTCATTTTCCAGAAGTTGGTAGAGTGCCTCCAATGCCCTAATCTTTGCTATTGCAACTTTTTTCTTAGCTTCTCTGTTAGACAACCAGTAGTCCTTCCTAGCCTGGTCAATCTTTTCTGTCTCCCACTTCTTCCTGTACCCCTTCTTTCTTTTGATGACTTCCTGGACTTCTGCATTCCACCACTAGCTTTCCTTATGTACCTTATTTGTATACCTGGCTCGGCCACATATCTGTTTTAGGTGCTGCAATTTTTGTTCAACTCCACCTATTTCCTCCACTTCTTTGGGTGCTAGTGCTCTAAGTAATTACTTGAACTGTTGTACTTTCTCTCCAGTCAACCTCCAGGTCTTCAGCCTGGTCTCTGTTGACCATAGAGCCTTCTCTCACCACTGCTTGCAGCTGATTGTGGCAACTAATAGTTTATGCTGTGGGATGACTGTTTCACTGGGGATGACTTTGCAATCACAGATTTTACCTTTTCCTTACTAGGAAGAAGTCTACCTGAGTTGGCTACTCTTGCATGTGATCTTGTGACTGTCATTCTGAACCATGTGTTGGCTACTATCAAGCCATTTGCCAGACAAAAGTCTAGAATGGTTTCTCCTTTATTCCTGTTGCCCCACCCATGTGGACCCAAGGAGTCCTCATATCCTGTTCTGTCTGTCCCTATATGTGCATTCAAGTCAATCATTATCAACAACAATTCATGTTGTCCTGCTTTATCTAGTAGGTCCTACAACTGCTGTCTGAATGCACTCTTTTACTGACATTAGTATAGTTGTATAAGTAAAACTTACCATAACAGTAAATTTTGAGTGATCACTAGTGCAGTAGCCACTTCCTCCTTCCACCCATCCCACCTTTTTTGGTGTGCTTTTTTTTTTATGCCAGGGTGTGGACATTTATTTTTTGTTGTTCCTAGCATTGTCACTTCAGGGCTCAGCCTCCCTTCTCTTTGTTGGCAGAAAAGCTCTGAAGGGTTTTGCACCAAACTTTTCTTTTAGGCAGCTCAGCTCAAGCTACCTGACTGTTTGGGTACATGGAAGGTGCCCTGAAGCTTTTGCAGCTGGTCGGCTTTTATATCCTTGGCAAGATATAGCCAATATATCTAAGGTTACTGTAGAAGTGATCATTCAAACATCTAATGGTATGGTAAATTTTACTTACACAACTGTATACTTTTTTGTTGACTGTCATACAACTTTACTGTATTTTTAAAAGGGAACGCACTTTTGTTTCTGACAGTTTAAAAGTTGTTTAAAACAACCTTTTCTATGGAGAAACTGTGTTTAATTCCTTCCCTCCACTGGAGCATTGTAACTTCCAATGGGCGGAGCCTAAGCTTTTTGATAGAATTCAATTAAGTCATCACATTTCAAACAAGTGTTCATATTTCTGGAACCATGGGGGTTACTAAAGAAGTATAAATGGCAAACTATTCAACGCAAATTATTTTTATAGTGGTAATATTATTTAGGTTCTGGGTATTAAACTGGATTTTATAAGTCATATAAACAGTAACTATTCCGTTTGTAATATTTTGCAAACTACTTTCAATGTCAGCAACCACCCAAGTTGTACACATACTTCTGGCAGCATTTTGGTCATCCAGCTGAGAGCTTTCTTACTAGGTTAAGCAGTTCTGTTGGTGAGATATTTAGAAAAACATGAATTTTATAACAATATAAATAAATATTATATGAATAACAATACCTCTTTAGCTGCACTAAACAGAGACCAACTATCAACAGAGTTCTATTAATCACTGTGTAAGCTTTAAATATCTTTCAATAATTTTCTATGTAGCATGGTTTTGGAATTATTGATGTAAATATGCACAAGCAATATCTGACACTTAGAGACATCAATCTGATGTAACTGCAGAGGCACATGAAGGCATCTCTATTGTGTAAATTATTTTTGGTGCTGGCAAAGTGTAGTTGAGCGCTTTTTTACTTTGTTTTTTGTGGGAAAAGTTACTTTTAAATACTTTTTATATTTTACTGGTTTGTGCTACATAACTTTCCTGGGAAAGAAGCAACATTCTCACCTTGACCATGGAACAAACTGCCAGTCCCACAGTCAGTCTTTCCAGATGCAAAAAGAAAAAGTTAACTAAACAGCTTTCTCCACCACAGCAAGCTAGCAATTTGCCTCAACCACAGGTGGGTGACTCTGCTGTGGCCAAAGCCGGTCCTTCAGACCACTCATCTTTCTTTCCCAGATCACTCTGATGTTGTCCATACAGCTACTATGGACTGGGAATTAGCCACATCCTCTGCAGCTGTTGGGGTCTCCTTAGTGGCCAAGGAAGAGCCACTCTTATTAGTCTTGGGAGAAGGGGCAGGGAATGTGTCTCTGCTTAGACAAAATGTTGTGCCCATGCCTGGGGAAGCTGCTACTGCTATTAAGAAACCTATTTGCCCTGACCTTCCTGTCAAAAGGAAACAGAAAACTAAACATTTATCTTATCCTGCACAAGTTCCACTGGACAAGAGTAGTTTATTAGGTTTAGCTCATGGTCTTGTACAGGCTATTGACCCTTCTTATAAGGTGGTTTCCGGTAAAAGAAAAGGGGTTTCCCTTTTTCAGAACAGGTTCAAGAAATTGAATCTCTAGGGGAATATGAAGGGTCAGGTGCAGGTTTTTCTCCTCAGGTTTCTGATTCAGACTCAAAAGAGAGCATAGTATCTTAGTTTCCCTGTGAGGAATTCTCTTTTCCAGAGGCTATTTCGAAAAATTGCTAGTGTTTTCAGTGGTAGAACACTGACATTTCTCAGTCCCTCAGAAAATACTTCCAGCTATTACAACTAATTCCCATATCCATTACCCCCACCGGGTTGCCAATCATCCAGGAAATGACGATTGCTATCCAGTGTCCAGGTTAGGATGAGATTTGTCCAGGAATTATATTGCCATAATTAATGTTATCATAAAGTTGTTCCTAACATACCAACAGAATCATATTCCATAATCCTCTACTTTTGATCAGTACAGTCTTGCAAGTTAATGCAAGTTGGGAGACTCGGATGGCATTAAATATTAATCAAAATTTAAACAACTTAAACATTTTGGTGAGAAATGCAGTTCAATAGTTTTAGCGGTTTTCAAAATTGGTAGGTAGAAACCACAGTCAGTTTGTTTTACATTCTTTGGGACTTTGGCATCGCAGCTGGCGATGGTTGCTAAGTAACATCTATTTATAATCTATGGTAGTAAAAACATTTGTCTGTCTACTCCTTTGCTAGATGCCAGTAGTACCCATTAATTATGGTATCTTATTCAAAATTTAATGAACATTTTAGTAATAGTAACAAATCCGAATAATCAGATTTGAATAATTCTTATTCAAATAAAACAGACATTCATAAGAGAAAGAAGATAAAGCTGACAGACAGAGGACCTGAGTCATTCAAGCACAAGAATGTGGTAATGACACAAAAGCAGTCTCATGTGATTTCTGCATTTTTGGTTAAAAAAAATACACTGGAAGAAGACAGTGTTTTTGAGCATATCGACCTAGTCTCTTGCTGGGCATGGAAGGAACCGGATTCAGTTGAACATATTCCGCACTGCCTACACAAGATTTTAGCCCCTCCAAAGGATTTTCCCCTGTGGAGCAAAGCCTGCTGATGCAATGGTTGTGGTGACAGCTACTAAGAAGGAACTCATAGAACAGAGCTCCCCTGTCCATACTCCCTAACAGAGAATCTAGGGAGCTAGACAGATTTGAAAAGGGCATATTTGCTTCTGTGACCTTTGCCCTGAGATCCCTGAATTACTTGGCACACTTTGCAAGACTACAGAGAGATTTGACCAAGTAACTGTCAAAATCCTTCTCAGAGTCCATGTCTTCAAATGCATCCAAGAGGTTTATATCTCACTCAGCAGAAGGCATCTAATAGGTGGCCAGTTCAGGCATTGCCATAAGGAGATATGCCTGGATGTGGCCATGTTACTTTGTAGAGCCTTTCAAGCCTTCTTTCATCAATGCTCCTTTTGATGGAACATCCTTGTTTGGTCCTCCTGTGAAAGAAACACTTCCTGCAGTGAACAAGAAGGAAAGACTCTGTCTGCTGTAGGGATTCAATTTTCTACCCCTCATCGATCCTCTTCAAGGAATCAGAGAGGTGGCAAGAAAATGTGGCTCCATAAATCCCATGGATCATTCCAGGACTCATACAGAGACAACTCCTTCAGAGACAGAGGAGGGAGTTCAAATGGGAGACATCGTCCACGCAGCAGAAGAGGCCTGCAGAATCAGGGTTCCCAAGATTCCTTCCCAGAATAGACCCTTTCTGAAGCACTGTCAAACTTTCCCCCTCTGAAGGCAGTTGGGGGACACTTGTCCTTGTACCCAGAAGCCTGGTCTGCTATAGCAAAAGATTCTTGGGTGCTAAAAATAATATCCATTGGTTACTTCATACTCTTTTGTGGTGGTGCTGTGGTAGCGTTGTTGCCTCACAGTAAGACGTTGTCCTGTTCGATTCTCAGCTAAAGCGTCTTCTGTGTGGAGACATGTGTGAATGGGAGTACCTTCGTTTAAGGTTGTGCATCAGGGCTGGCAACTCGGTACGTAAAAATCTACTGCCAATCATTAGCAGACCGGAGTTCCGCTGTGGCGACCCCTAACCGAGAAAAGCCAAAAGATACAACAACTTCATACTCTTTTCCCAGATACTCATTTCCAGAAGGAAAAAGTTCTCTAATGTTTCACCCAATCAGAGGGAAGCTGCAGTACAAGAAATTCAAAAGTTGCTAGACAAAAGAGTCATCCAGGTGGTTCCACCAGACAAAAGACAATTCAGAAGTTACTCAAGCTTGCGTATAGTGCCAAAAAAGACAGTGGACCTGAGACCAATTTTGGATCTAAGCAATCTGAACCAATTTGTGAGGAAGTCAAAGTTCAGAATGGCCACAGTTCAGTCCATTCTACCTCTTCTACACAAGGACAATTGGATGTGCTCCATCGATCTTCAGGATGCTTACTCTCATATCAAAATAGGCAGGCATTCTTGAAGACATTTACATTTTTGGCTGGGAGCCAATCACTGCTAGTTCAGAGCCCTGCCCTTTGGACTCACCACAGCCCCCAGGGTGTTTACCAAGTATATGGCAGTGGTAGCAGATCACCTGAGACTACAAGGATTCCAAGTGTTTCCGTATTTAGACAACTGTCTTCTCACTGCTCCAGTCTTGCATCTCCTAGAACAGTCCAGGCATTATTTGCTCCAGATTTGACAATCACTTGGCATAACAGTCAATACTGCCAAATTCAAACTAATACTAGTACAGGGCCTGGAGTTCATTGGTGCCCATCTAAACACACTAAATCAGATTGCTTCATTACCTTCAGAACTTGTATGCACACTCAGATCTCAGGTTCATCAAATGCTTTCTCGCCCTGCTCCTGCAGCCAGACCTATTCTTCAAGTCTTAGATTCCATGGCAGCATCAGTAGTATTAGTCCCATTAGTATGTTATTTTATGCATGTTCTTCAATGGACTGTAACTGCTGAATGGTCTATTCTACGACAGCCCCTAGCCTTTCCAGTCAAACTTACTGAGATATGCACAAGTCATACTCACTGGTGGATACAGTCAGATGACAGTTACCTAGGTCGAGCTTTCATCCTATCTCCCCCATTTGCCATAGTGACCATGGATGCCTCCCAATTGGGGTTGTGGGGCATTACTTTGGGAAGGATTCTGGAGATGAGAGTAGTCCTTTTAGCCTTACAGGCATTTCAAGATGCACTTTCTCTAGGGACCATTGCATTTCAAACTGACATGTTTGTGACCTGGTATGCCAACAAGGAAGGGGGAACCTAATCTTACCCCCTCTGCTGAGAAGCTATGAGGGTGTGGCAATGGACAATCTCCTCCAACCTCTTTCTAATAGCAAAGCACATTCCGGAGAAATCTGATGTACTAGTGGTCAAACTCAGCAGGTACAGTCTGATGCCACATGAGTGGTCTCTCAATCAATCAATGACAGAGAAATTTTTTCATTGTTGGGGCCAACCTTGCTGCAACCTCTTTGTATCTCCGTACAACAACAAGTGCAGCAAGTATTTTGCCCTGATCTCCTCTCAGGAACTGTCACAGAAAGATGCTCTACTCCAAGTATGGCCCTCCAGTCTTCTTTACACCTATCCATAAGTACCTTTCATACCAAAATTTTTACAGAAAGGCAGTCAGTTGAAGAACTTGGTCATCCTCATTGCCCCTTTTTATTCTCACCAGGTGTGGTTTCCCTTCCTTTGGTCTCATCTTGCTATCCTTCTTGGATACTAGGCCCAAGTCCATACCTCCTGTCACATCTCTCAAAGTTGAAACAGCCCAATATTCCAGCCCTCAAACTGACCACATGGCTTCTTCAGTTCCATTAATAGCCAGACAGCCCAGGCTTTCTTCCCCAGTATGCATCATACTCTTATACTCACAAAAAGACTCCACTAAAAGGATATATAAAAGTAAATGGAAAATATTTTCAATCTAGGCTCTGGAAAATGACAGTGATCCATCCACTGCCCCCTCTCAGCAATACTAGACTTTGCAATTTCTTTATTTAAAGAAGGTGCTAGTTTTTCCACATTCAAAGTACAATTGGCAGCCATTTCAAATTATCATTCATGGCATATAAAAAATTCTTGTTTGGCTGCTTCTAAGTTATGTATGATGTTTTTAAAAGGCACCTTCCTGCTTAGACCTCCAGTGAAAGACCCTTCACCTCCCTTAGATTTAACAGTAGTACTGCAAGGTTTGACTCAAAATCCTTTTGATCCTTCAGCAAAAACTGACTTGAAGAACCTATCTTGGAAAACAATCTTTTTAGTGGCTATTACTTCAGCAAAAAGGATATCCGAACTCCAGACTCTTTCATCGAAAGCCCCTTGCATAATTTTTCATAAAGACAAGGTCACTTTATGGACCACTCATTCTTTCCTACCAAAAGTGGCTTCTGAATCTAATATTAATCAAACCATTCATCTACCAGTCTTCTTTCCCAAATTTTCAAACAAAGGGGAATACATGCTTCATCTGTTGGATGTGCATAGACAATTATGTTTCTACTTACACAGAACAAATTAATTCAGGAAAACAGGCCAGTTTTTTGTCTCTTTTCCAATTTTTAAAGTTACATTGGCCAAATGGATAATTAACTGCATTTCCTGGATTTATCCTCAGTGGGGTCTTTCTTTACCAAAACCTCCTAAGGCCTATTCATAGCCCCTTCATCTGCATTTTGGTCAAGAACTTCCATGGATGATATTTGTGCAGCAGCCAAATGATCCAATGCTCATACCACTTTACTCATTACAAACTGGAATTAATTTCCAGAAGTAGAGCTGCCTTTGATTCAGCAGTTCTCTGGAATATCCTTCCATGAGGGCCACCCAAGATTTATGTAGCTGGGGATTCTGTCCCTTAAGTTGAGGAAGAATAAAGGACAACATCAGATATAAAAGTTATGTACTCACCATAACTAGACATCTGTGTTGTTCATTTTCGTTCTTCCTCAGTCCCCCTTTCCCCCTTCCTGTCATCTTCTGGAGTGACCTGGTGTATATTTGTTTAGAACCTATAGTTCCATGTTTGAGACCCGCTCTAATTTCTATTCTCCTCTTCTATATTTTACTGAAATCATTATGGCAGCAAACTCATTCTGAAGTATTGCAGATGGACTAGGGCATTATGGGTAGAGGGAGGAGCTTGAGAGTTGGAGCCAAAGTCTGTAGAATGCAGTTGAGTTGGATCTGAGGATTGGAGCCATAACCCATACATTGAGGAAGAATAAAAATGGACAACACAGATGCCTAGTTATGGCAAGTACATAATTTTATTTAAAACACTTGGAAAAAGCACTTTTAAAGTTTAGCTGCCTGCATTTTTAATACAAAGCTTAATGAAACCATATAATTCAGTCCTGGATGGGAACTTGCATCTACCTTAGCTGCCAAAACAACTCACGATATTCAGGTCTATTTTCCCATACCCCTCCTCTCTGATTAGGTATAACTTGCTTCAACATAAAAAAATAAAACTTTTTATTTCCTTTACAATTTAACTTATGCTTAAAAAGAGCATTATTCTCATTAGAATTTTTAAAATCATAATAATGCTGATAAATACACTTTTTCAGGGCATGTTCAGTTTTACCAAAATAAAACCATGGCAGAAATCACAAAAAACAATCTATACCACACTACAATCACAGGTGTGAAATAGTTTGAATTCATATTTACAACTCTTCATTTTCAAACTTTGCCCTTCAAATATGTATTTACATTGTTGGCATGTACCACACTTAATCATACCCTTGTTACTTTTTGTGGAGCTAATATAATCACAGTAGGTGCTACCTCTTTCCAACTTTTCCTTGAGGTTCAGATGTCTCATATACAAACTAGTGACCACTACCTAAAACTTTATTGGTATGTGGATCATTCTCAATCAGTCTCCAGTTATTCCTATTTGCTTAATAGTGTTGCTGCTATTGCCATATTTAGTGACCATTGTCTGCTCGTACTTGTTTACATCAATATTGTGGGCCTCTCTGCTTTCCAAGAGTTTGCCTATTATTGGGTAAAAATGATTTCTTCATTTTTACATATTTCACTTTTAATTTCATTTAATATTTTATGTGGATAACCTCTACTGACAAACATGACTATCACTCTATTAATCTCAAACAAGAATTGATCATCTTCAGAATTTATCCAAGAAGTACGCACCATTTGATCTTTTACAAGACTCTTTTTTTGAAAAAAAGGATGATTGCTAGTGAAATGTAAAAAAGTATTAGAAAATTTGGACGTTCTATACAATCTAGAATGAAGTAATATTGCTGGGTATCCTTAACCAATGTTACATCCAGGTAATTGATAGTCTCTTTAGAACATGCAAAAGTGAATCTCAAGAAATTAGTAGTCGATTTTAATACTCCAATACCTTCTTGTGATAAAAAAAAAATCACTCACCTCTTTGGAGTATTTTATCAATTGCAAGAAAAATAATCACCAAGAATTGGAAAAATGAATCAAACCCATCTTTGAAAGAATTTATAACCATTGCAACTGAAGTTTGTCATCTGGAATTACTTACGATCAAGGAAAGAATGACTAGAACTACCATTTGTTATAACTCTTGGTTGAAACTTAAAGAACTGCTTAATAACCAGTCATCAATTGTTTAGCAACCAAAGATTACTTCATAATCATATGGATTTTTCTCTCTCTCTCATGTATAGACACCTTTGTAAATAGTTGCTTTTTGATATTTTGACTTGATATGTTTTGTTCATTGTTTTTTCTCTTCTTTGTTTAATTATTTAATTTCTCTATATATTGTATTGTAATATTTTGTTATCCTTCTGTAAAATCTTAATAAAATTGTTTAAGCAAAAAAAAAAAAGAAAAAAAAGAAATTTGTGGTCGATTTTAAATATGCTATAAAACTATCAAGCTGTAATGAACTACCTTTCCAAATTACAAATACATCAGCCAGAAAATGCAAAATGTGACCACATAACACATATGCTCAGATTTAAAAACAAAATTTTATTGCCAGTACCATAGTACCATAGTACTACATTGGCATACAAGTCCATTGCAGGATATAGGGTATCTGCATTTTAACTTATTTAGAGGACTTGCTTATCTTTGCAGAGTCTATTTTCAAAGTGAGGAATTTCTCACTTGGATGAAGGATTTCCTACACAGATTGGGATTACAAGGGAACATTCAAAAGTCTTCTTTGATTCTATCACACAAGATTGTGTTCCTGGGGTGTCTGTGAGGTACCTCTGCACAAAAGAGTGTTTTTTCCCACAGGAAAAAATAGATCTGCATTTAGATCTAATCCAAGTTTTTCAACACATTTAAGATCGTTTGAGGGATTATCTCAGGATTCTGGTCTAATGGCATCTATGATTTCTCATGATACCGCTGCCAAGACTCCACATGATAAAGATTCAATGGTATCTAATGTTTCTTTGGTCCCAGCACCAACACCCATTATCTTTTCATATTCTAGTTCTGGGATTTGTGACAAGAGAAATCACTTGGTAGAGACATCAAATACCCCTGAATCCAAGTCTCCCCTTCCCCCTCCTACTCCAAAGCAGTAAGTCACCACAGATGCCTCAGACTTTGCTTGGGGGAGCAGTGTCAAGGTGGATAAAAGTTCAAGGTATCTGGGAAAACAAAGACAGACACAAGCACTTAAACATAAAAGAGATGTTTGCCCTTATCAAGGCCCTCATCTCTCTGAATCACTTTTAGCCCCCAGGACCACTTCAAGTTGTTCCAGAGTGATGTGGTACATAAGCAAGCATGATGAAAACCAGATCTTACCCCTATGTAGACTAGCCCTGCTAGTATGGGATATAGTACAAGCAACCTATATTCCATTAGAACAAAACTGTGTGAGCAGGACAATGGCAGACTCTAATGAATGGAAACCAGATGGGGGGATCTTCCAAGATTTGATCCATCTGTGTAGAGTTCCTCAAGTAGATCCTTTTGCCGCCTCTATAAACAATCAGCTGGCAAGATTTTGCTCTAGGACTTCATGCAAGAAGGCTTGGAAGACAGACATCTTTTCTTTTCCTTGGGCAGGAATGCACCTGTATGCCTTTCCACACTTTCCACTCCTATCCAGAATACTTCTGAAGATTCTGAAGGAATCCCCCAACATCATTATGATTGAGTTCCTTCTGGCCTAGTCAACAGTGGTTCTTCCTTCTTTTGGAATTGGCCAGGGGCAATTACCAAAAACTTCCTCACAGATTGGATCTACTCACATAAGAACAGGGGTGTTTGATACATCCCAACCCCAAACAACTTCAACTTACTGCATTTGTGATAGGCTCTTAATACCTTTCAGGTACCTGCCTACTGAGGACAAGCAGCAGGTATTAACACAGGCCAGAAAACCTGCTATTAGAAAATCATATACAAGCAAATGGAAAATGTTTTCAAGTTGGTGCCAACAACATACCCAGCATCCATTCAGGGCTAGTGCTTCTCTGGCTTTGCAATATTTGTGTGAATTACTTTCCTATGGCCTGTGTTACTCCTCTGTCAAGGTTAATTTTTCAGCCATTTCAGCATGTCTGCCCATGGATCCCCCTCTTTGAATGCATTCTCATGTCAAAATGTTTTTGAAGGGGGCATCACGTAAGAGACCTTTACGAAAGCCGGTGGCGCATCCTTGAGGTGTTAAGTTTGTGTAGAAGCTGACTCTTGCTCTATTTGAACCAGCTCATCTTGCTGACTTGAGGTTCTTAACCTGGAAAGCAGTTCACTAATTGTTCTGACCTCTGCAAGAAGGGTATCTGAGTTGCAAGCTTTTATGGTAGGGTCAACCTTATTTCATTTTTCTACAGAAACAGGGTTTCTTTGAGAACTAATCTTATTTTATACCTAATGTGATATCTGAGTTTACTTTAAACAAATCTGTCTATCTCCTTACATTCTTCCCTGTATCTAAAAATGGGAGAAAGGATACTTTCTTGACAGAACAAAATCTTTCAGAGCTTCTGATCAGTTAATCATTTCTTGTGAAAGTAAGAAAAAATGATAGCCTATGTCAAAGCTGACTATTTCCAAGGGGTTGTCACCTTTTGTTATTCCTACTACAACAAAATTATTCCAGGCAGAGGAAAGGCACACTCTACACTCTACTGAGGCCTTGGCTTCATGTATGACTGTTTGGAAAGGGTTAGATTGTAGAAGTATTCAAGAAGTTGCTACTTGGTCCTATGTACATACTTCTACAAAGCACTACAAGCTAGATTCCTTCAGGTCTAGGTCAACTTTTGCTTGAACTATTCTCCAGGGACTCCTAGATCCTTTCCCTTCTACAGAAATTCTAAGTTGTGGTAAACTACCCATGTAGCTTAGGCTACTGCAGCAGTGACCAATAAAACGAAGATAGAACAGTTATGTATGTAAACTTAGCTTAACAGTAGATGTTCAAATGATCACTGCTATAGTGGTGGCCCCCTCCCTCCATCCCCCTTGTTTTATTGGATATACTCACATAAGAACAGGGGTGTTTGATACATGCTGACCCCAAACAACTTCAACTTACTGCCTGTGTGATAGGCTCTTAATACCTTTCAGGTACCTGCCTACTGAGGACATGCAGCAGGTATTAACAGAGGCAAGAAAGCCTGCTACTAGTTTTTATGTTATGATACAGACATTTACTTTTTGTGTTTTGTTTTGTTTTTCTAATGATGTCATCTCAGGGCTTAGCCTCCCTCTCTCAGTTGACATAAAAGCCCCAAAGGACTTGACACTTAAACCTGTCTTTTAGCCAGCTCAGCTTGAGCTATTTAACTGTTTGGGTATGTAGAAGGTGTCCTGAAGCTTTGGAAGCTGGCTGACTGTTACTAGCATGTACCCTAGACTACTGCAGCAGTGGTCATATGAACATCTGTGTTATGGTAAGTTTATGTACACAACTGTACCTCAGGGATTATTAATTGCTCCATTGCTCATTTCACAATTTAGCCAATCATTCACACCCAGAAGTTACGTTTATAGCAGAGTAAATACATACTCAAACTTCTGAGCCTTTTCTTCAGGTTAAATATGCAGTAAACATATAATCACAAATTTCTTGTGAACACTGAAAAGATTGGCTACCTGGGTTGTTGTCAGAAAGATGGAATAAACTTCCAGGCAGACAGTTAACAACTATCCAGTGGAAGCTGTGGGGAAGCTAGCTATATCCGATGGAAAGGCTAAAGAGGGGGACCACTCACAAGGAAGCAGTGGAAGCTGGTAATGCCAATAGATAAAAGAAGTCTGTGAAATAATAAGAGTGGATACAAGAGGGAAGTGGACCAATCAGGCAACAAACTGATGAAATATGAAGAAAGACATAAGTTAATCACAGCATGCAAAATCAGTCTGGCCAACAAATGTGCATAACAAAATCAAATAAGGGACCCAAAGGACAACTGACTCCTGCTACCAAGAGTGCCACCAACTCTAAGCCAATTATCACTATTGATAACACATAAATTATTAAGCAAGCACAAATCAGCCAGGTATTGCCAGATAGGAAAATGACAATAATAATTAAAAAGAAGTTATAAATATAAAGGGGCATCATATGCAACCTGACAGTCAAAGCAGTAATGGTCAGACTGTGGTATAGTGGCTAACTGAAGAACTGATTTGGTAAATAGTTCCAAAGTGGTTCTAAATAACCAGATGAAATGGATTCTTAGAGGAGACAGAATACTTTTTTTCTGGTGGATTGTTGTGTCTAGTAATGAGGATGAGCATGTCCCAGATCCTAAAAGTTGACAAACATTACAAAATGCTTCATAGAAACAGAGGCTATTGTGACTGAATCAAACTAAACAACATAATCAAAACTAATAAAAATATCTATATGGGAGCTAGATAAGTCAGCTAACTATTATCAGGTAGGTGGAATAAACCACTAGGCAACCAATCAGCAAATAGCCAATGAGCACAATGAGGGGGAAGCTGACTTTGTCCGATAAGAAGACCAAGGAGGGGGCTCAAAGGCAAGACAGTAATGGTAGTTGTACAGCCAATAGAGAATGAGAGTCAGTAAGTCGATAGCAATGGATATGAGGCAGAAGTGATCTAATCAGGCAGTGAACCAATGTGATGAATGGAAGGACCTGGGTTAACTAATGATATCATGGTAAGCCAATACAGCCACCAGTAGTGCATCCCAGTAGTGGAAGCAGTGAGCCAAAAAGACCATGAACACCTGGAGTGTTAAGATGATACTATGCCCTCTTCTTAGAGCTACCAAGATCACTAGATAACCATCATTATTTTAACACCCAAGCCATTAATCAAATATAAGCCAATCAAATATTGACAGATAGAAAGGCTGAGAGTCAGAAAGGTGACAGCCCAGAATGTGGTGTAGTAGCTAACTGAAGGAGTCAACTAGTGAATGTGCAGTGTGGGTCTAACCTTGATCTAGCAGGTCAGTTAGATGTCCTGTCAGCTGTAGTATCTACAGCAGCTCAAGCTACAGTTTCAGCATACTTGTGACTGATGTTTTCATTGATGTGAGGTCATGTGCAGGTACTATGCCTAATCTGCTGCGTTAGTTCACACTTCTCCTGGAAAGAATTGTAGTCTCTACCTAGCAGATTTTGGCACTTCTCTTGTAGTAACTGAAAAGAGAACTCCTGTAAGGGCTTATTATATTTAAACAATGTACTACTGTTCAGCTGCTAAGCTAAGTTTTAATTTTACATCCCAGCTAAATGTTTTAATTAAGAATAAAAGTAGAAACCATTTACAACTTAACTACCCTGTAACTGGAGCAAAAATAAATAAATAAATAAATAAAATATAAATGTGAAAGAAGTCATTGAAATTTCCTGATATCATAAGGATAAGCAGAATTTTAAAGAGCATCCAGTAACACCTATAAAAGAAATTTATAAAAATATTGAGTCCATGCTATATTAGGCCCATAAACAAACAAAAAACACTGTCTAGATACAACATATTCCCACTCTAACAGTAGTGTTAGGTTACTTTAAAAATCCCAAAAGATAAGTTAAACGGTTATATGTACAGTTCAAATCATCCATTGGTTCATAGCTTTCTCCTTGAGTTTGAAATTTTCTAGGTCCAGCTCTAGAACATGTATGGCCTTCATCAAATCCAATAAATCCGCCTCCATGGGCAAGGTCTTCTGTTTCCATTTACATGTTATGCATTTCTTTGAAGCAGACATTAAAAGATCTGTCAGATCTCTACTGGGCCTGTTTCTTCAAAACCAAACAAGAGTGGTTCCTTTCTAAAAAAGAATAACTCCCTGAAAAGGAATGGCTATACTGAGTCACAAAGTGCCCCCAGCCTTTCCTTCTCTTCCTCCTTCCCCTAGGCTCTTTCTCATCCCTGCACCCGGGATGAAGGTAGTCTCAGACAAATGGGTTCTGAGAATAACTTGGACAGGATACATTTGGTAGTGGATAGAAAATCCTCCCTCTCTCACCTAGACTACTGTTTTATGGTGACTCTAGATATCATCATATTCATATTGTTCCCAGTTTCAGGAATTTGTTTGAGAGTTTGCTGTATCTGGCTTACATTATTAGTTTTGAGCATTACCCTTTGGGCTATCTACTGCACCTCAAGTCTTTACAAAGTGTCTGGCCCCAGTGGTTATCTGTTGCAGAACCCTAGCAATCCATATTTTTCCATATTTAAATGACTTACTGATTTGTGCAGATTCTGTATTCAGGGGGCTTGGAGTCCTTAGACAAGGTCACATCTCTCCTTTTCTACCTGGGCTTCAGACTGAACCTTGAAAAGTCCTTTCTCACACCCATCCAGTGAATTGTTTTCCTTGGGTGTTTGATAGACACAGTAAAAAGGATGACTTTCATGACAGATGACAAAGTTCTGAGTTATCAGGGTATTTTCTTGGATTTCTCTCATCTAGACATGGCCTCAGCAAGAGAGCTCCTCAAAATTCTAGGCCTCGTGACATTAGTGGTCCTCATGATACAAGTAGCCGGGTCTACTTCATTTGATCGAAAGACCATTTGACCTAAACCCATTTGATCGAAATTTCATTTGATTGAAAACCAATATTCAAGGCATAAAACTGGGATTTGTCACCCTCTCCAATGTTGTATGACCCTGAAGTTGGTATATATGGTTAGGGGGATGTGGGGGGTGCAGACCCCCACATTGGGGGATGGGGGGTGAAGCACCCCGCCTAGTTTCCTTTAAAAGAAGAAAATAAAACAAAAAGTACAGATCCTAAACAAAAATAGGTGGGGGGATTCACCCCCATAGCCCCCAATGTGGGGGGCTGCGCCTTCACACCCCCCAACTATATATACCAACTCCAGGGTTGCATGACATTGGGGAGGGGGACAAAATTATTTTCAAGACAATTCTTTCTTTCTTTCTTTCTTTCTTTCTTTCTTTTTTTCATCTTTGTTTACTGGGAAGGTCTGACTAGGATAAAATGCTTTTTTCAGTAGAGGCCCGGGGAGGAAAAAAAGCTCCACATTGACATATACATAAAAGAAAGTTACATAATATCAGAAGGATGCAGCCATGCTTGGAGAAAAGATGCTTTATCACTCTCATGGTCTGCATATCCACCTATTCTAATGATTCCCAATGTACTAATAAAGATTTAGAAAGAATTAATGAAGATTATAGTGGTGACATCCTTTTGGTCCAGTCAAAGTTGTTTTTCCCCTATTAATGGAACTGGCCAAGGGTAATTACCACAAGCTTCCTCACAGATTAGATTTGCTCATACATCATCAGGGTCAAATGGTATACCTCATCTTGAAGCAATTCCAAATCCCAGCCTGGATGTTTCTATTTTGATACCTTTTAGGCACTTGTTCCTTGTGGATGTGCAGCAGGTATTTAAGAAGGTAAGAAAACTGCAGCTAGGAAATCTTACATTTACAAGTGGAAGAGGGTTTCTAATTGGCACCTAGCCAACAATGAGACTTTCAAAACAGGATTTTGACCCTTCTGATTTTGAAACATTTGTGTGTGTGCCATTTAGAGAGAAGGTTTGTCATATGCTTCTATCAAAGTGCATCTTGCAGCCATGTCATATTATCTCCCCCTGGATCCCCCTCTTTAATCTCTTTTTGTCATCAATAGTTGATTAAAGGAGTGTTGCATGTGAGCCCCCTCAAAAGCAAATTCTTCCTCCCTTAGATCTCAACTATGTACTTGAAAAATTGACCTTACCTCCTTTAGTACCTGCCTCTGTGGCTGATTTATGATTCTTTACTTGGAAGACTGTTTTTCTCATTGCTCTGACATTTGCAAGGTGAGTCTATGTGCTGCATGCTCTCAGTGTGGGCCAAACCTATTGGATTTTTTACAAGGTCCAGGTTGTGTTATGCACTAATCCATCATTCATCCCTAAAGTTGTTTCTGAAATTACCTTGAATCAAGCCATCAATCACCCAGTGTTCTGTTCTGATCCAAAAAACAAGAGAGAAAAGATTCTGCATATCTTCAATGCACACAAGCAGCTAAAGTACTGCCATTACAAGACAAAACCTTTTAGAAATGCTGAACAGCTGTTAGTCTTCTATGGGGGCACTAAGAAAGGTTAACCTGTTTCTAAGCAATCTATTGCATGATGGTTGTCCTGTGCTATTGTCTTCTGGTACTCCCACAAAGATCTTCTAGGCAAGGTTAGGGCTCACTTGACTAGGGCCTTATCCTCTTTGATGGCATATTGGAAAGGGGGTGGACTCTGAAAGCATTCTAGAGGCAGAAACCTGGTACTCTGTTCATAACTTCACAAAGCATTACAAACTGGATTCCTTTCCAGTGCAGGCTTTGCTGGGACCATTATCTAGCAGTAGGAATGATGAGCTAAGTACAGCTGTGCAGGGCCGGCCTTAGCTGAAATGGCCCCACCCACACCATTCTAGTCTGTCTCCCTTCACCATGTTTTATTTCTTACTTCTCTGGTCAACTATGGCTTTGTCTCTTTTCCTACCAAGATGTAGCAACCCAGAAAAGGAGTTCTACATGGCATCATTCGATACTAGCTATAGCTGTCAAGCAATAACCTAGACATTCCAACAGGTCTAGGTGCAATCTCAAACCTCAATCACGTGCATTTTAAAGCAACAATAAAGGCACTGTACAACAACTATATCTCCCCTCCACTCCAACTTCCTTGATCTTGCCCATTCAACAACCCTATGGAGATCCAAGTAGTAGTTAATCCCTAGAATCTGCTACTTGTGCTTGTTCAGAATGACCCTACCTAATGTGATTTTATGCACTGCACTAAAGTCATCATATTTTGTTCCTGATGTGCCATTCCTGCTCATTTACCATCACACACACACACACACACACACACACACACACACACACACACACACACACACACACACACCACTCCATCTTCCACTGATGTACCTTTCTTTGTGTTATCAGTAAAGACACTGATCCAGTTACTTACTCCTTCAAATATATCTGACAGAAATAACCCAGTGGTATCCCCTATTAACTAGTACAACTCTATATCCTGTCATAGCCTTCAGTGTGGCTAGGAGTCATACTATAAACCAGTATACAAAGTATATACCAGTAGCCATACTGCTCTTACATAAGTTTTCTAACACAATTAACCAACTCAGAAAAAGAAGGGAGGAAGTTGGCCCCATCCTTCTTCCTAATGTGTGCCTAAAGGTATCAACCACCACCACCCCAAAAGCTCTCAATGAACTCTGATCCTAAACCCCTTACTAACCCAGCTCTCTCATGAGGTATCACACTACTATATATCTGACTGACAACAAATGTAGTGGCAAAAAAAACACTCTCTAGCCTACTACCCCTCTCATTTGGTGTCCCTAAAAGTTCAGTCTTGGACCTATATTACTCATTACCATCTTTATCACCAAACAACATACTGCCACTCACCTAGCCACTATCATTCAAAGATGCAGATGAATCCTTATCCTTCCACCTCCCAGGTAGGCTGTACCTTTGCCTGCTTAAAATACAAAAATATCTCCTAGATTTTCCTAGCATTTATGCTATACTATAAGACACTGACAACGTCATTGTTAATGATTATTTAAATGTTTGTATTTTGATCCTGCTTAGCTTCTAGGTTGTATATTATGTTATATTTGTGAGACAATTAAGACATACACTGCTGTATACTGCTACTTACTCATGTGGTATTAATTAATAAATATTTTTATTATTGTCAATTTGTAGTGGAGCTTTTCTCCTCAGGCCTCCACTGAAAATGATCTACTATCACTAGTCACCTTTCCCAGTAGCAAAATATAAATATCAAATAAACAAACAAATAAAATAAATAATAAACTGTGTGGTTAACCTGTATCCCACTAACATTAAGTTACCAAGCCTACCCTTCCTGCCTACCCTTCCAGCTTTAGGCTCCCCAGCTTTATCTCTTTGCCACCCACTTATCTTTGCAGCAGCCCATCAGTTTAATAAGAAGTGTTGGGAATCTACCCAAAATGCCAGATTAATTAGCACTCTAGAAGCAGCAGCCCTCTGATTGTTGTTTTTTTTTTAACTAGGGATCTTAAGTTCTCTGAACATCCTCTGTATGGATTATCCAGTCCCTCCTCCCATTCCATTGTCTTCCTCAAACATAGTAATCTCCCTAAAACTTAAAGTATTATATACCAGTAGTACACTTTTTCCCAGTCTTTGACCTCTCTCCCATTCCAACAAAAACAAAACAATCTGTCCCTCTTTCACCTCACTCCCTATGTATCTAAAAAAGTCTTTTGCTTCATGATGATCCCTTGTGATGGCTCCATTTTTCAATGCACCTTCTCTGCCAACTTATTGCCATTTTGTAGCCGCCTGCACTCCATGTCCACTTCTTCACACACCTCTTGTTGTAAGCCCTATTTGCGGATTCTGGGCCTTGTAGTTGTACACAAATACAAGCCCTTTTTCTTTTGTCCCCACCCCTCTCTTCACTCTATGTGCATGTCATTGTGTGCCTGCCTGTAATCTCTATCCTGTTTCCTGTTTGTCCAATCACTTATCCCTACTCCCTCTGAGGCAGTAGAAATGATGAGCTAAGTACAGCTGTGTAAGTCCTACTTAACTGTAATAGTAGATGTTCAAAATCCACACTACCTCAGTGGCAGCACCCCTCCCCCCCCATTCCCTAGCCTGTGCATAGCTGAGGTAGGTTTCAACCTCTCTGATTCAGTTGTTGGATTTGGCTTTTATATGGTTTTGTGATTGACTGTGAATTTACTCTTGCTAGATGATTCTGACTTTTGGAAGTGAAAAAGCCTTAACACTCACTTCCTGTGACAGCTAAAGGCTTCCCTTTCAGGGTATGCTCAGCCAATCAGCTGTCACAGGAAGAGAGAGGGAGGAAAGTCTGAGCTTTTGAGAACTGGTCAGTACTGGGTTAACTTGACATATAACCCAAAATGCTACTGAGGCAGCGAGGAATTCAAACATTTGCCATTACAGTTAAGTAGGACTTACACAACTGCACTTTGTAAAAAGCTGAATAAACCATTGGGAATGTATGAGTCAACTTTGATGGGGTGTAAAAATACTTGAACTGACTCTACCAGCTGAAGAAACAAACCATTTTCAAAATGTGTAACATATTTGGGGGCCTGGAGAAGCCAAACCCATTTTTTTACTGAATGGCTCCTTGAATTCTTAATGTAATATCAAGCTATAATTTTTCAGTCTCCTCTGACCTTTCAGCAATCAATATTTTATGCATCCTGTTTATAATCCACTTCTTGGAGAATGTCTCCTCTCTGTCCTTCGCCAGACATCTTACCCACAACAAGGGACTGTCTAGTTTCTTAACTGTATACAGCTTGATATTTTTAAAGGAGTTCCCTAACTTCTCAAAAGGTGCTCTGAAATTATCCATGAGTCCTTATGCCCACATAAAATTATTCCAGTCTACCACCTTAACATTTTCCAGGTAATGTGCCAAGAAAATCAAGCAGTACTCCAGTTACTACCTAAAGTCATATGTATGCACAACCCATTGTTTAGAAAGACCAGTCAGCAGGAGATCATGCAGTTTATGGTACCTGCCTCAGAGAAGGCTCATTGTGTGATCTTGTGGAGCACTGTAATCATTTTACTTCAATGTTTGCTCCTGCTGCCTAGCAAGTATCACACCCTCTCCTAGTCTTTCAGTCCATTTGTTCATTTCACCAGGGGAGAGTCTATCAAGAGTGAGTGTCACTGAGGCAGCCATTAGGGATGATATGAAGCTTTACTGTTTTTTTCCATGGCCCTGACCAAATGCTCACCTGGTGAGACACTGGGAAGGGATGGGCAATGGGCTGCCCCTCACTTCAGCAAGAAGGCATTTCCTCTAAACAACTCTGTCCCTTCCCTATAGCAAGGGGTCTCTGTGGTCTCTACCATGGCAATTGCATTACCCTGTGTGCCTCAGAGTACATCCAAGCACTAGCTCCCCATTAGGAGAGGCAAGCAGGCCACACGCATTCACCCCCCCCCCCATGCTTGGCTCCTCTACCACTAAGATATCTAATCAAACCCTCATCACATGGATCACAGTCAGGGTTCCATCCATTTGCATCATGGACACAGAACAGAGGAGCTCTGTAACAATTACAGAATTTGTTCTAAACTGACTCTTTTTTTCAAACATAAACTCTCAAAAAACCCATTAGGTCTCCCAAGAGTGAGAGAACAACTTTCTCCCAGCTTTCTACAGTTAGTCATTAACAGCCCATGAAATAGTTTGAGCACAGAAGCATTTGTGTAAAGCTACATATCCAGTAGTCATAGTCTTTTCTGGCAGAGTCAATAAAGTCCATTGGACTTTAGGATTCTCCCCCACCAAAACAAACTCAAAAACCTGCTTTATAAGCCTGGAGATCAAATAAAAGGAGGGATACTAGGAAAACCTGGAACACATAAAGGACCAAAGGTAAAATAAACTAGGAGACCACTTGCTCCCTTTGTAAAAAGTCCAAACATAAAGCTCACAATTTTTTTTTCACAACAGTTCTTGGGCTTCAGATAAACCAATTCAACAGAACAGGATAAATTCCTGTTGAGTTTTATCCCCACATAAATGGTGTGGTTAGAATTTTCTAAAAAAGGGGGTATTCATCACCTACCTCCAAAACTGAAGCGCAATTTATCTTAACTGGTTTAGTCATTTGTATATTTTTAAAGCCCAGCATTCACACAGCAGTGAAATACACTAGGCAGTCATCCTCATAAAGTGAAATTTCAAAAATCTGATTTTATATGTAGTATCCTGAAAAAAGAGGCCAAATGTTTGCTGCTATAGATTTCAAGTATAAAATAAACAATAGCGGTGGGAAACATTTGTCTAATTCCATTTTACATAGTATTAATTGAGGATAATCTAGCCTCTACCTTAAACTTGGCTGAACAGCCTCTATACAGGACCTGAAGCATATCTGGAAATTTCTGGGAGACCCCCACCTTTTCCAACGCAGTAAATAAGTAGAACCAATCTACTCATTCTGCTAGCATCTTGTATTAAAGAGACTGTTTTAGAGTATCAAAGAAGGTCCTGCAATGGAAAAATTGAGCCTGATCCATATGAACTAAACCAGGGAGAGACTTCACCAGTGTCTTTGCCACAGTTGCCATATATAATTAGTAATCATAATTTAGGACAGATATTGTTCTGTAAGACCCCACTTGTGAAGTGTCTTTCTATTGCTTTAAAATGACTGAAATAATAGCCTGCTTACAAGAGGGATAGTATACCAGTACAGAGAGAATAATTTTCAAGGCATGCAAAGTTAACGATAAAAAATGTCTTTAACTCACTAGTAACCTTCTAAAGGAATATCAACAAGCCCCACTGTGTCTTACCTTTAATGTGAACTCAACTTCTTCCACAAATGTCTTGCATGCCAAAAAGTAGCCCGATCTTGCTCTGAATCTTGGTAATGATATCCAAGATACATGTTTGGCTATGTCATCCTGATGAAGTCCATTGAAAAATTGAGCCCGACACTTGCAGCAGCTGGAGAGGCCACAAAAGTTCCTCACCAAATGGATAAAGGGTCTCAAACATCTGTCCTATGCTGCCCGACTGAAAGAACTCCAGCTCTATTCAGTCGCTTACCGCTTGCTCAGAGGTGACCTTTGCCAACAACATACAAGGCCATGTCAAACCTGATGATGATGAATCACCTCCTCAAAAATCTAGATCCGTCAGAGCCACAAAGGCGGAGAGACTTAAACCTCGGCAACGCTATAAATAGGGGGGCTGGCTGAGGATAGATTCATCACCCAAAGACTCCTATGCTGTGGAATAAAATCCCGTATATGTGAGGCAGAGCACCTCGCTGGCCTTGTTCAAGAGAAATCTTGACCAATGGATGGGAGATATATACCCAGGGATTACCTCAGTGTCACTGCTCAACAGAGGCACAGCAAAATAATGGGTATAGTTCCCCATACTTTGTAAATGCCCTCGGGCAGATAGCCTAGTATGAACCTATGAACCTATGAACCTATGAAAATATCTTTACAGTACAGCCTTGAATAAAATTTATCAAAAGATTTTAACTTTCCAAAGGATATGACATTAAGGACACACTAATAGGGTATCTTACTTTGCAAACTATTGTCTCTTTGCCTGAGTCTTACTGCCAGATATGTTTGGTTAGATATGTTATCTTAAACAGTACAGGTTCAGTGCCTCCAAACCAGTTCACTAAGCTCTGCAGGCTCAGTGTCCTCCTATCTGTTCTGAAAGTTCTACAGATTTAGTGCCCTCCTAACTTGTTCTCAAAGCTCTACAGATTCAGTGCCATGCCATCTTAGTCTGTTCTCAAAGTCTGTAGGTTCAGTAACCTCCTAGTCTGCTCCACCTTACAGAGGAGGGATAAATGAGGAGGGATAAATCATCAATTTCTACATAATCTCTTGGTCCTACTGTAAAGATTCTGGAGCCTGCTAATCACCCCTCCTGAGCTCATATATCCCTTAGCTTATGTCGCATTCTTCTTAGAGCCATACCAGTGTACTATTTTAAAAATGTTGCAGGAACTTATTAAAAACGGTCATATTACTCAGGGTAGTGTGCAGAGCTCAAATGGTTTACTCCTCGACCTAAA
Source organism: Protopterus annectens (assembly GCF_019279795.1). NCBI lineage: Eukaryota > Metazoa > Chordata > Ceratodontiformes > Protopteridae > Protopterus > Protopterus annectens. Next base: position 860,683,667 of record NC_056739.1, read on the forward strand.
TCAAAAATGTCCTGCAAACAAGAGAACAAAATCTTCACCTTACAAAAAATAAGCTTTTGATGTCTAAGAACTGGCTTAGTGAGAGTATAAAACTGTACCAAGAAAGGAATATGGTCAGACAATCAACTGAGAGAGTACCTTGAATGTTCACCAAAAAAATGTACTCTTTAGTGATTAATAGTTTATGCTTTCTAGAGTAGGTAAGGAAGAGATGTGAGGAACAGGTAAATGTGCTGACAACATCTTAGGGACATCTATCATGTTGATCATGGAAATGTACCCATTAATTAACCTGATTAACTGATAGTTCAAGGACTAGAATATACCTGATTTGACACCTGCACAATTATTTGGTGGACATTCTGGCTATTCTTCAGTCCACTCCTCACACCCCTATTCCCCCTGAAAAATAATCCAGGCTCCTAACATCCTTGTTAAAAAAGTCACATTCGGCAAATGGGGACTGCATAAGTTATTAATAGTACATTTTTTGGTAATAATGTATTCCCTGTGTTATCACTCCTCTGAGCAATTTTACTGCACACTTAAGATGCACAATCTCCACTCTCCTGTCTCTCTTTCAGATACCTGTGAAATAAATATTTATTTTTCTTCTTCCTATCTTCCCTATCAGTTACCTTTGCTTCCAAGAGCT
>NC_056739.1:860689321-860814321 GCF_019279795.1 Protopterus annectens
TTACAGTGGTAAACATGTGGTCGAAGTTATGGTCACAGTCAACCTATGATCCCAGGCCCCTTACCACTTCTTGGGTACTTAGGGTATTATTGTTGATGTGATAGTGTGAAGGGACATTGTTTGTGCTGTAGGGAATGATGATGCATTTCTTTGCATTTAGTTTGAGACTGTAACTAATACATCAGTCACTGTTCTGTATGAGACACTACTGGAGTATACTGACATAATTTGGGGATTCAATGATTGCACCTAGTTTGCAGTCATCAACCACAATCATTTAGTTTTGACCTGAACTTCTGAGAAGTATATACCAAACATTAGGGGGCCCAGCACTGACTCCTGTGGCACACCACTGGTAACAGCTCTGTTGGTTGATGTGGAGTTCCCTACTTTGATAGTTTGTGTCTGGTTTGTGAGCCAGTTGGCAACCCATCTTACAATGAAGGGGTTTACATTCAGTTTGCTAAGTTTATTGGTAATGCCTGAATGTGGGATTGTGTAGAAAGCCTTTGCTAAGTCAAGGTATGCTGTGTGCACAGATTTATCCTCGTCTCATCAATGGCCCTGGTCACATTTTCAAAGAAATCCACCAGATTTAATAGGCAGGATCTGCCCTTCACGAAGCCATATTGGGTAGGATCCAGGGTGTGGAGCTCACCTATGTCTTTATTTATGAGGTCCATAACAATACTTCCATGGCCTTAAAGATGAGGCTGGTCAGGCTTATGTGTCTGTAATTCCTGGGGTCTGTTGCTAGGCCACCTTTGTGGAGGGGAATAAATGTAGCTGTTCTCTATTCCACAGAAACAAAGCATTTGGTTAGGATATGATTGAAAAGGGTACTTAGTGATGATGCTAGTTCATGTTTTAGCCTGTTTAGAAGACAGCCTGGGATGTCATCTGGTCCCATAGAAGCCGTGTTCTTTGCCTTGGACAGGACTTTGAGGACCTGTTCTTCAGATATGTAAGGTGGGGAGGGTTTGTTGTAAGTTAGGAGGGGATAAGAGAGTGAAATTTTCACCAAACCTATCCGCTAGCAGGTTCATTATCTCTGTGGGGTCAGTGTGTGTGTGATACCATTGACCACCAGTTCCACTCATGCTTGAGTCCTACCCTTTAGGTTACGTATGTAGCTCTAAAAGGCCTTATGGTTATCCTTGGCAGTAACTGCTAGGTTTCTCTCCAAGGAGCTCATGGAGGATTTGACAAGTTGTCTTATTTGCCTGTTAAGGCTGAGGAGGGTGCTTTTCCATTGTTGGGTCCTTGTCTTTGTTTTCTTGGACAGCAACTTTTTGCATTTATCATAGAGTTTGTTGATGCTGGAAGGCCATGATGGCAGCTTGATTTTATTTGGGGCTCTGGCTTTGATTACATATGGTACAACCCAGTTAATACACTTTTGCAAGTGATTGTACAGGGCATTAGTGTAAGCTTCTGCATAGTTACCACTTTCATCTTTCAGATTAGGGTGGGGCTTGGAATGTATTTATACCTCCACCTAGGAGTGTATAGTTTGCTTTGGTGAAGTTCTTTAGTCTGATTTCACCCTTTGTGAGCTCTGATGTTAGTGTCAGTTCAATGTTCGGTGACTGATTTATGGTCACTTTTAACTAATGAGAGTTCAACATTTGCAGTAGTGCACCTGTTTGACTTGTTGGTGAGGATCATATCTAGAATATTTGTCTCTTGTCAGGGTATGAACAATTTGCTTCAGGGCATTTGAATTCATGATGTCAAGGTTTTATGCTAGCAAGTTTGGACTACACTAGTTTTCCCAGTTGATGGTGTGATAACTGAAATCCCCCATAACCAGTGTGTTTGGTAAAATTTGGATTTTCTTCAGTTTATTTAAGTAGGCCTAATGAGTGTCTTGACCCATGGAGGGGGATCTGTAACTGGCTAGGACTTGAAAGGGGGTCTTACCCACCGTAACCTAGACCTGGAGTAACTTCATAGAGTTGTCTAGTCTAACTAGACAGGAGATGAATTTATCTTTAATATAAATTGAAACACCTCCTCCTTTGGTTTTTATACTTTCATTTTGTGGTCTAAAGATGTGGAAGGCATTGTAACCTTGCAGGGATGGGGTACTCTCTGAGGCCCTAAACCAGGTTTCTGTGACTGCACAGACATCTACATCTTCTAGTGATAGAAGTGCTTCCAGGGAGTGCAGATTTTGGTTTAAGCTCCTAGTATTTAGCAACGAGACCCTTATTTTGTTCTGATTGGTTAATTTCACATCGGTAATGTTGTTTTCAAGACTTTGCCTAAGAAAAAGGCACTATGGGGGAGGCAAAAGCCTTTGCCAGGAGCCAAAAGCCTAGGGGTGTCAGGTGCAAACCATCTCTGGCAAAGCAGTGAGGTTTGTCAACCATGGCACAGCAGACAGGAACTAGATCCCCTTGGAATGACACCAAAAACTAAGCTAATTACTGAAATCAATCCTTTTTTGTTTATATTGTGGCATCATTCTAGGTGAGGGTAGTATGCTGCTCAAGGCTAGGGACATACCTGCCTGAGACACATACTCAGAGAGCTTGACCATGTCTCTTTTCATACAGTACATCGCAGGTCATTCACACCAACATGAACTATGACAGAGTCATAACGGTACTTGTTGCTGAGAGACCTGAGTGCATGTGTGATTTGGTGAATAATGGCACTGGACAGGCAGCTGACCGTGACTTCCTCCTTGTCCAGCCTGGTGAGTGGGACATCCATGTGTCTCACTATTGAGTCTCCGATGACAAGAAAATTTGTTTTTTGAGTTTATGCCTTACAGGCTTGGTGGGTGAGACACTATTGTTAGTATGCGTCATGGGTACTGTGGAGACTGTGTTAGCTGTAGCAGACTTATGTCTTGGAGGTCTCTGGTGTTTCAGTAAGTTTTTCAAGAGAACCTCCAGGTATGTGGATTTATGTGTTTGATGCATACTATGTGTTTGATTAGTGGTAATTGTATGAGTAGTGATACTATGTGAATATGTAGTGATGGGTGAGTTGACAACCTTCTCCCTGTTACTGTTTTGAATGAGAGAGAGCATGGATTCTAGATTCTTGCTGTAAATACATCTCTTGCACTCTGTGTTAGATTGTGTTATTAGTAGAGAGTTGTCTGTGTGTACATGAGGCAATTGCTGCACTGCTTCAAGAGACTCAAGTCAACAAGGTTGTCAGGAGAAACAAAGGTAGTCCAACTGTCCATAATGCTAGGTTGAAGACTGTTGTCACTAGGGGTGTTTTTTTCAGAAATGATTATGGAGGAGCTCAGTGAATGGATATTTCTGCCTGGGTTTTAAGAGCAAATTTGTTGAATTTAACTGTCCAGCTTTGGTGCACAATTGGGCAGCAGTGCACAGTGCTGTGCAATGAGCAAACAAGCAAAAACCTGCTCAGATGCAGGGTCTAAATACCAGAAGCTAAAACTTGAAAAAAACTCTAACAAAATTCAAAAGGACCAATGAGGATTTTTATTCCAAGCCATAGACTAGCCTCCCTTTACTAGTCAGGTCCCAATCAACACAATTCTCTCACAAAAGTGCAGATAGGCCTCTTCCAATACAAGATGGCCTGGAAAACGTGCTTAGAACAAACAAACCACTGCAAATAGTTCCAGAAGCAGCAGTCCTGGACCTGGAGTATGCTACAGCTAATAGCTACCCTAGTTTTAGCAGGAAACAATAGACAATGTTTAACACAGCAGAAAAATAGCAGTGAGACACTGAAAAAACATTTAAAACAACAGAAAATCAGCCAGGAGGCTCTAAAGAACAATTTAAACAGTTAACAGGTCAGTTAATTAAGTACTGCTTGGCAATAAAACCAGAACAGGCAAATCAGATAGCTTTAAAACAGTGAAAAAATACCAGTAAATACTTAACAAAGAGTTAGTAGAGTTATTAAAGAGATAGCTAAGGGTTATGTGGGGGTATGTTAGAAGAGGATTGCTTTACTTACAGTTGACCTCTGTCCATCACGAACATGGGGGCCACATAGGGGGTAAATTTGCAATTTCCCATTTCATTATCAAAGTTTTTTTTGAATACAGTCAGGGATGCAGTCTGCTTCATGTAGATGGGGAGCTTATTCCATAGTGCAGGGATCTTTTGTGACACATATTGGTCCCTCCAGCATGTCTATTTATGCTGAAGGCAAAGTTCATGTAATTGGATCTAGTGTTTCTGGTGCTGTTTGTCTTGCAGATCTGTAAGAGATCCATCACAGCTGGATCTGAGGATGCTTCATATGCTAGATATAGATCGCCTCTCAGTAACCTGTAGGAGACTGAGTACAGAGATAGGGCCTTAAGGCGATCTCTGTAAGACAGTATATTAATACCCTTTTATTCTCCTGGGAGGAACCTTTGAGGGCATTCCAACTTTTACAAGTGCCTGGTTGGGTACATGCCAAAGGGGGCATTGTTTCAATGATGAGTCTGAGTGGGTTGATTTGCCTGGTACGATAACTTCCTTGGACCAGGGTGCCATACCCTTGCTTATGAGTTTGCCAACATGAAATGGTTTTCTTACTATCTTGGCTATGTGTTTGTTGAATGCCAGATTACTATCTACATATGTTCGCACATCCCTAACTATCGGGTCAACTCTTTGGGGTGTGTTATCGATGAAGGATTAGCTTGGGCGGACACTTTCCCAAAGGACATTATAATGCATTTCTTTGCAATGAGTTATAATCCATGACTTTTGCACCAGTCATTTGTTTATGTTAGACCCTCTTATAGGATTTTGGTGTCATGGGGGAGGGTGTATTATACCTCCATATTTACAGTCATCTGTGAACTTGGTGAGCCAGAGGCCTTTGAAATTAGCCTTGACTTTTGACAAGTAGATGGGAAACAGAAGTATGCCCAAAACAGAGCCATAAGGTACTCAGCTGGTGACAAATCTCTTGGTGGAGCTGGTCTAACCGATCCTGACCTCTTGGGTCCTATCAGTAAGCCAGCTGGTGATCTAGCGAGTTATTTAGGGATCTATGCCTACGTCTGAGTATTTGTCAACATTACCTGAGTGGGGTATTGTAGCTAATGCCTTGGCTAGGTCAAGGTAGGCATTATGCACCATTTTCCCCTTATCCATATATCTATGTTGACCCTCTCAAAGAAGTCTGTCAGGTTAAGTAGGCAAAATCTTCCCTTACAAATGCAAATATCGACAAAGCCAACAGAGAAGATGGAAATCCACAATTTAATTCAAATAAAACAAATAGATGTTACATGACAAAGGTAGAGGGAAAAAAACCCTACTACCTGCCCCATTAACCGATTTCGGCTGTAATAACCTTCTTCAGTGGGAAAACATGAACAAGAAATACACTCATTTATATATACCACATAAGGGTGTTCATTGGTGCATTATAATTGATCATTAAGCCCAGGTGGAAATAGAGCTCCTAGCTTAATAATCCATTTACGTTCCTTAAAATTAAGTAAATCGTGCCGTCCTGATTTGTCCCTACATCTGCCCACAATACAGTCTATAACAGTAAAGTAAAAAGATGCAGTATTGTGTTTGCACACATGTTTATACAAAGCATTAGTAGAACATTTATTTCTAATGTCACTAAGATGCTCCCCAATTCCAATACGAAACGGTCTAGATGTTTGTCCCACACAGAATGAGGAGCATGAACAAGTGACTAAATAAACTACCTATTCTGTGCTACAATTAGCCCAAAAATTAATATTAAAGACCACCGATGTATTGTGACTGCTAAATTTCTTTGTTTCCTAAACCCTAGAGGAGTGAATTCAGTGTCCACATGGTGTACAACCTAGCAATGGGTCACCTGTGAGTGTACGTTGAGTGGGAATCATAGAACTAGGTCCCACCCTATTATAATGACTAAAAAGGGAACCTAGTGTACATCCTCTCCTGAATGAGAAAGAACATCTGTCACCCAAGAATGGATGTAATCTGTCCTCGGCCATAAGTATGTTCCAGTGTCTATTGATAATGTTCATGAACCCCAGTGTATTACGCCCATATGTGGTCACCAGATGGACCAAAGGGTTAAAAAAGCCCTTTGGTTTCTCCTTATATTGCAGAAGTCTAGTTCTGTTTTGAGTGGAGGCCCAGTGGCAATCAGTGCTAATTGTCCCAGATTGGTAACCCCTCTCATGAAAACGTATTAGATCATCCCTGGTATCCTCAAATGATTCCTGGATGGAACAAATCCTTTTTACCCAGAGGAATTGTGATTTAGGGATATTCTGGATGATATGTTGGGGGTGGAAGCTGGTGGCATGCAAAAATGAATTATACTCAGGGAATTTGCTATAAACTCATTTAGCTAAGGTATCATCAGGATTCCTTCTGACCTCTACATCAAGAAAAACAATCTTCGATTTATGGAAGTTCACTTTGAATTCAATTCCCCATTTGTTATCATTAAGATAACCAATAAATTCATGTAAATATGTGTCATCCGACCTCCATGCCACCCAACAATCATCAAGAAATCGCCGCCAGATATCTATTTCCTCAATATATAAGTTATGACTGGAGTCATAGATAAGTTCCTCCTCAATATAGGCCATAAATAGGTCTGCATAAATGGGTGCAAAAGATGCACCAATTGCTGTACCTTTGACTTGCCAAAAGCATTGGTCCTGGAAGTAGAATACATTACTGGGGAGAACATATTCAGCCAGGCATACTAAAAAAGTGTTAAAGCCTGGTTGGTATAATCCAGATCTTCCCAACCAAATTTCCAAAGCCAGTAAACCTGCCCAATGTGGGATATTCGTACAGAGAGAGGTTACATCCAATGTGCACATAAGCCAATGTGGTTCTAATTGCATGTCAGATACAATGTCAAGAAACTGTGTAGTGTCCTGAATTCGGGCCCGTACCATAGACAGTAGTGGTTTGAGATGGTATGTTAAATATTCAGAAAGCGGTTCAGTAATGGATGCCCTCCCTGATACTATCGGTCTACCAGGAGGACATCTGGCGTCCTTATGTATTTTGGGTAATAGATAGAAATATCGCTTGCTCGAGGATGAAACCATCAAATGATGCCTAACAGAATCGGTGATGATGCCCTTTTCCTTGGCTTGAGTCAGAAAAGAATCAATTTTGGACTTAAAATGATTAGTTGGATCCAGGGGCATAGCCATATAATATATATTATCCCCAAGTTGTTTTAATGCTTCTGCATTATAATTAAACCAATCTTGAACCACTATTGCACCACCCTTGTCTGCTGGTACAATAACAATCTCCTTGTTGTTCCCTAGACCTTCTATACATTGTACCTCATCCTTAGAGAGATTATTATAAGAATGCTGAAATTCCCTAAGGCTACAATGTAAGTCTTTGAGAACATTGGCCTGTAAAATGGATACTATATGTGACATAGGTGGGGTAAAAGTTGATCTCTTAAATTTAAACTCTTGAATATCCTGGGTAGTGTCATTTTCAAAAAACAATTTCAGATTTAACAAACGACAGAAATTGACCACATCCTGTGCTAGGGTCTATTCTGGAACAAAAAAGCCGGGGACAAAATTGATGACTTTGGGACTGGTGATCTAGTGAGTTATTTAGGGATCTATGCCTAGTTCTGAGTATTTGTCAACATTACCTGAGTGGGGTATTGTATCAAATGCCTTGGCTAGGTCAAGGTAGGCGGTATGCACCATTTTCCCCTCATCCATAGCTATGTTGACCCTCTCAAAGAAGTCTGTCAGGTTAAGTAGGCAAAATCTTCCCTTAACAAAGCCAAACCAAGATGGGTCCAATGTTTGTATGTTGCCAGTGTCCTTGATGATCATTTCCATGATAATTCATTCCATGGCTTTGCATCCCAGACTTTTTCAGACTGATAGGTCTGTAGTTCCTGGGGTCAGTTGATGGTCCACCCTTATAAACAGGGATGACCGTTGTGGCCCTCCATTCACCTGGCATGTAACCTGATTTGCAGCTGTAGTTGAAGAATGCCTCAAGTGGTCCTGATATGTCATGTTATAGGCTATTTAGGAGGCAAATGGGGAAATTGTTGGGGCCCAGTGAAGCAGTGGTTTTGGCCTTAGCAAGCACATCCAAGACCTGCTCCCTGTTGATAGTTTGTGGGGGGGGGGTGTGCTAGAAGGGATTTCATAGGAGGGGTAAAGTTAGATGTAAATTGTGGTTGCTAAAGCACCCATCTGATAGCATCACTGTGTGATGTGGGCCTCCTAGCAAAGACTCAAGACAGGGTTCATGTGTCAAGAACAAGTGACAAATGGACCCCTGTTCATCTTCTTCTTCTGCATGTTTAAAAATGAATCTTTTTGCAAACTTTGGATTCCCACCAGTATGGGAATGATTTCACTTCCAGTCTCATTAGAGCATACTGACATAGGAACAATACCAAACAAGTCATCACGGGGACCATAAGATGTTTACCCATATACACCTTTAAGCAGCAACAATTAAGAAGTTCTTTCTACCCTTTTTAAGCACTTATTAGTGTTCATCTCCCAAACCCAAGAGGACTGTACATGAAAATCCTGATGCAAATTTGTGCATATCCGTCAGTCATCAAGAATAGCCTTAAAGGTCGTCAAAGCAATAGTTTGCTTGACCTGTAGTGGTGACTTATTCAACTGAATGGAAATAAGCTGAGTTAGGAACCCCTTCCTTCAGCTAGTCTTCTTTATTGGTTCATGTAAATTTAGTTTCCCAGACTGGGTGTTTGTACAGCCACTGTTTTATCAAAGAAATATGTGGTTAAATAGGACTGGGTCTTTCATGGCTCCAGAAGTGATATAATCCACTTGTCACCTTGGAGCAGTTGGTAGGCTACTGAGTATAAGGCAAGTTGTACTAGTCTAGCAATAAAGATGAAGGATATGCAGCATTTAAATTTCATTATTAGAAATCTTTGGAGTCTTTCCACTTGAGCAATATGCTTGGGTTTGTACATACCAAATGGAGGAAATCTAGTCAATGATTGTTCTGATAAAGGAGGAGGATCGTAGTAAGATAACTTCTTTGAATCTTGAAGATATTCTCATGAAAATTAACTGGGTCAGACAGAAGTATTCCCCAGCTGTGGTGAAAACACAATGATTGAATGAGAAATAATTGTCCACATAAGGTCTCTTATGACTGTATGTGTCTGAAGAAGAGAACTATTTATAACATATAAGGTGGCAGCAACTTTTTGGCATTTAGCTTGAGACTGTTTAGGATTCAACAGTTATGTGCATATTCCAGCCCTTACTTGTGTTCTATCGGTGGATGAGCGGATAACAGTGCCTGGCTTGCATTCAACAGCAAGTACTCAACTAAAATTCTCTGTTATTAGCTTGGATGTCTACAATATAAATGCCAAACAGGAGAGACACCAAAGCTGATCCATGTGGTGCCCACTAGTTAAAATTTTACATCAGAGTGGGCACCAACAACTTTCACATCTTGGGATTTGTTAGATCACCAATCTGCAATCTAGCTGTAAACACAGAGGTTTACATTAGGTTTGTCTAATTTTGCAATAGTGCCAGCAAGGGAGATGGTGCCAAAAGCTTTGGCCTGGTCAAGATAAGCATCATGCATGGAGTGACACCCTCTCTAACTTTTTCAAAGAAGCTAACTAGGTTCACGAGACAGGACTTGCCATTCACTAAACCTAAGTCATTGGGGTCTATACCAGTTAAGTTGCCTACACCTGCATAAATGAGTTCTGTTGTGATCCATTCTGTGGATTTGCATACAAGGTTGGTGAGGCTGATGGATCTATAATTCTCTGGATCTATAGATGGGACACCCTTGTGTAAGGAAGTCATAGTAATTGTTTTGCGATTATCAGGTGGGTCTGTAATTTCTGGGGGTCCGTAAATGTCTTGGCTTTGTGCAGAGAGATGACAGTTGCCGTTCTCCATTCATGAGGCATGAAGTCTATTTGGAGGCTATGATTAAATATAGATTCCAGAGGGCCTGATAGGTTTTGTTTCATGCTATTTAGAAGACAACCTGGCACATTGTTAGGGACCATCAATGCAGTGTTCCCGGCCTTAGAGAGAACATTGAGGACCTGTTCCTCAGTGATAGTTGAGGGAGTTATATTTGATGGTATTTTCTGAGGGAAAGCTGGGGGGTGGGGTGGGGGGGTAAAGTTAGAGATGAAGTTGTCTGCCAGTAGATTTGTTATATATTCTAGCTCGGTGTAGGTGGCTCCATTAATAATGAGCTCTGCACACAATTGTGTATTGCCTTTGCAGTTGCAGACATAGCCAAAGAATTCCTTGTAGTTGTCCTTGGTCTAGGAGGCCAGATTTACCTCAAATTTGACTTTGGCTGACATTATTTGTCCTCTGAATTTTTTGTTTAGTTTGATTAAAGCACATTTATCCTGCTGAGCACTTCACCTCCCAATTTTTGCCATGATTTTCTTCCTTCTTTTATACATCTTATTGATGTCATAATTCCATCAGGGTGGTTTGTTTTTGAGTGGGTTCTGTACTTATTCCTGGTGAGAACAACTGCCTCTTTGCCACTATTGACATGCTATTTTTGCAGTGCAAAATGCACATGGACCAGAATTCCTAATCATCACACTGCATACATTATCATAAAGCTTTAGTAATATTTCCTTATACAGATTTCTTTGTATGGATTTTGGTATAGAGATTGCACCTTTTTTCTGCCTTTATTTCTTGTTGTCTCTAGCCTGTCACTGTCATAGAGAAAAGAAGTTCTCTGGTTCTGCATACAATGTTCCTTCCTGACTGCATCTTACCAATTATTTGTACAGTACAAAAGTGTTCCAAATACGAACATAAGATCTCTCCTCAGGATCTTTATGGCTTATGTATTTTATGCCTCAGGGTTCCCTCACCTGTCCATTCCCTATGAGAGCTGTACTTCCTTTGAACATAGGGCCTTATTATATTGAAGGAACAAGCTTATTCAAAGGGTCTCCTTCCACAGGATCCAGAGCCTCAAAAATCTCAAAAGTCTGCTGAAAAAACATCAAAAAACAAGGAGCCAGACCCAGAAAAGAGGTAAATTGAGACTTTGATTCCTAGCCTAGCTCAAAATGTTCCTAGGCTTAAGGAGCATAGGGCACATACCCCCACCTATGCTGCACCACTGTATGCAGAAGTACTACAGAAGAAACAAGCTTGTAACAAATTGGACCTGATTTTGTTCTTTTCATTCTTCCTCAACAAATGGGTTATGGATGCAATACTCATATCCGAATTGGCCACGTACTTCAAACTTTGGATCCAACTCTCATGCTCCTCCCTCTATACATAATGCCCTAGTCCATCCTCAATATCCCAGATTTCCTCATTTGCCACCATTGTGCTCAGACATAGGGTCCTTCACGCGTAGATTTTTGTTGAGTTTTTCAACCTTTTTAAGTTAAATTTTAACTTTATTATCTAGAATTTCCTTTTTCTTTATAGTATAAACAACCCTCTTATTCTTCAGTTTCTTTTTCTGCATCAATAGAGTCTATACTAAAGTTTTATAGTTCTGATGAAGTCTAAGTTATATTAGATGAAAGCGCTCAACTGTTTTTATTTATAATAAATCTAGTTTTATACTTTTGTATATTCAGTCTATTTCTTGTTGCCATCACCCTGCCAGTGGATTCCTGGTGAACTCGTATTTTAGTAGTTTTGTTATTGGTGGATTCGAGTTCGTTTGTACTGTGTAAAAGTTTTATAGTAATTTCTTAAACTTACCATCCTTGATAATTTCTCTTTCTATCCCTCCTACCCTTTTAACAGGGTCATAATTACCATTGTTGGTAATTTTTTTCTGTATAAAAAAAATATTTTTATATTCTTGCCCTCCTCTTTTCTTTGTACTGTCATGGCCTACAAGCCAACATTTTAAAAAATGTACTTCTTGTGGGTACACAATCCCTAACTTGGATAACCACAAGGAATGCGTACATTATCTAGGAGCAGCTGATCTAAACACAAACTGCTCAATATGTGCAGCTTTCAATGTAAAAGCTGACAGATGCAATAAACTGATTCTTAAGGGTTTACTTCCTCCTTCAACTACATATTCTTCAGGGGTGGAAAAACCCCAGTAAGACCACTAAAGCTCCTTCAGAGGATAGGAAGCGTTCACCGCCAAAGCCTTTTCAGGACTTTTTTGGAACTGCCTCCTAAAGTTTTAAAAATATCAGATATGACTTCTTCAGAGCTGAAAGTACACACTCCAGATCCAAAATCTTTGGATCCTAAACCATCGGATCCACTTATCATATCAGCAAGCCCTACAACTTAGATTACCCGAGCCCTTGGATCCAAAGCCTAGTACATTGTACACTCCTAGAGCTCATTCTGCTGAGTTTCTTTTGGAGCTGATCTTCCCTAAGCCCAATTCACCTTTTATGTAAACTCGCAAGAAGCACTCTAGGCCCCAGTCAACCACACCATACACCAGGTCCACCAGAAGTTTTTAAGAAGCAGACGTGGATAGGATGATGTGAATGTTCCTCAGAGCTCAGATCCAGATGGGGGTTATCTTGGCTTTGTACTCTGTTGGATCTGTGAGTCTTCTGGCCACTACCCACACAGTGTTATCTCCTTCTCCAATCCACCCTTTGGTTTCACAGCTCCGGGATCTGACAGCGCTACGAGTTCCATAGTCGGATCCAAACAGAATTACTTTTTCAACACTGACAACATTCCTGACCAGTTCTGTTCCTATTCCTTCAGATCGGAATGGGTCCCAGAGCTGAAGTGTCCACATTGGATTCATGGGGCCAGGATCTATGTTATTGGATTTATCCCTGTCCCTTGGTGCCCCAGCACTAAACAGCTTGTGTCTGGATCCCTCCTCCAGGCACGGATCTGCTTAGAGTCATGATCTACCTATACTGAAAAACTCTGATCCGATGAGGGTGGCCATGGCTTCTCCAGGTCCATCTGCCTTCAAGGTTGTGGAAAGGGCTTTTTCTCTTTATAGAGATCTGGTCTGTCTTCCTTCGGATCTTCCCCTTATTCATTTGTCGGTTCTGAGATCTGAGTTCATCAGACCTATTCCACAGGGACAGCCAGTACCAACTAGCTTCCACTCAGTTTCCATGGAGGAACTCCCTCTTTCTTATGATGTCTACCTTGAACATCCCCCAGAGGAGGTCCATCAAAAGAGTACATGCAAGAGGAGGGACATAGTTTCCCCACTGGAATCTCTCACTGAAGATACTGATTTCAAGGAAGGAGAAGTGCTCCCCAAATCATCACCTGATGATGTCTCCTTTGGAAAAATATTAGAGATCCTTAAGCAAAAAGATGGCTGGTCTTCTGATAATCCTTCTCCAGAGGAGTCAGTATTTCTGGAGGCTTTTGGTTCTGGCCCAGCTACATCCTGGATGACCCCCCCCCAGGTGGATGAGCTTATTGATCTAATCTCTTGCTGGGCATGGAAGGTGCCAGATTCAGCTGAGCCAATACCATGTCAACCTGACAAATTCTTAGCCCCCCCCCCAAAAGATAAACCCACTGGAACAAAGGAGTTTCTGTAGATACTATGGTGGTGGCAGCAGCCACTAAAAAAGAGCTAGCAGAACAGAGCTCTTCTGTCCACCCGCCAAACAGAGAGTCTAGGCCACTGGATAGATTTGGAAAGTGAGTTTTTGCCTCAGAGACCTTCGCTTTGAGGTCTCTTAACTATTTGGCACACTTTACAAGGCTACAGAGAGATTTGATGAAAGAACTGTCAAATTCTCTCTCTGAGTCCATGTCTGCAGAGGATTTCAAAAGATCGGCTTCTCAGCTGGCCACTCTTTTGTCAATTTCCATCACATCCATGATGTTGATCTCTCACACAGCTGAAGGCACCTCACGGGCAGATAGTTCAGGCATTGCTATATGAATATATGCCTGGATGTGGCTGTGTGACTTTGCAGAGCCTTTCAAGACATCTTTAATCAATGCTCCCTTTGATGGAATATCTTTGTTTGGTTCTTCTGTGAAAGAAATACTTACCTGCAATGAACAAGAAGGAAAGACCCTATCTGCAGTGGGAATCAAGTTTTGTACACCTCAACAAACTTTGTCCAGAAATCAGAGAGGTGGTAAGAAAATGTGGTTTCACAAATCTCAGGGACCTTTCCAAGCTCTGCGTGGAGACAACTCCTTCAGAGGCAGAGAAGGCAGTTCTAATGGTAGACATTGCCCTCAAGGCAGAAGAGGCTTGCAAACTCAGGGTTTCCATGATTCCTTTCCAGATAGACTCTGTCAGCGCTCTTGAAGTGTTGCCCAACTACCCACCTCCGGAGGCAGTCAGGGATGATTGCCCTTGCATCCAGATGCCTGGGCTGCTATAACAAAAGATACCTGGGTGCTAAAAATAATATCCAGAAGTTACTTAATACCATTTTCCCAGCTCCCAGTCTACAAAACAAAGAAGCTTCCTGATGTTCCACCCATGTCAGAGGAAGGAAGCACCAAAACGCTGCTAGACAAAAGAATCATCCAGGTGGTCCTACCAGACCAAACAGGATTCAAAACTTACTCACATTTCTCTTTAGTGTCCAAACAGGGGACCTGAAACCAATTTTGGATCTAAGCAAACTAAATCAGTACATGAAAAAGTTAAAGTTCCAAATGGTCCTGGTCCAGTCCATTCCACCATTTCTTCAGAAGGACAATTGGATGTGTTGCATAGATCTTCTGGATACATACTATGACATAATAACTAAACAGGCACTCCCAAAGATGCTTACACTTTCAGCTGGGAGTCAGTCATTACCAATTCAGCACCCTTCCTTTTGGACTCACCACAGCCCCCAGGGTGTTCACCAAATGTATGGCAGTGGTGGCAGTTCACTTAAGAGTAAAATAAAAAATTCTGATTGTTTGCATACATAGATGACTGGCTCCTCACTGCCCCCACTCTGCATCTCCTACAACAATTTAGAGACTGTTTGCTCTAGATTTGTCCAGTACAGAGCCTGGAGTTTATTGGTGCCATCTGAACACAACACAAATTGCTTCTTTACCTACTCATCGCACAGACACACACAGAGCTCAGGTTCATCAGATTCTATCCCATCCATCTCTTCCAGCCAGATTAATTCTTTAACCTTTAGGGTCAATGGCAGCAGCAATAGTTCTACTTCCTTTAACATGTTACTATATGCATGTTCTTCAATAGACTCTAGCTGTTCAATGGTCTGTTCTTCAACAAATCCTATCTTTTCCAATCAAGCTTATACCAATTTGCAAACACCACATCCCCTGGTGGATCCAGTCAAACCCTTTGCTTTACTGTCCCCAAAGTCCACAGTTATTATGTTCACCTCCCAATTGGAGTGGGGAGGCCTTATTTGGGAAGGCTGGTCCAAGGCACATGGTCCCCCCAAATACCAATTTGCATATCAACATCCTGGAGATGAGAGTAGTCCGTTTAGCATTGCAGGCATTTCAAGATGCTCTTCCTCTAGGAAGTAGTGTGATTCAGACTGATCATACCTCTCAACCTCTAAGTGCAAGGAATCTGGACAAAGCCTGACAAAAGGGGAAACAAAGGCCCAATAATAGGGACAGATTTTAAATATTGATCTTATAAACTTAGGAAGTTGTTACAGTAAGGGGGTTTGTATTAACATACATTTTCTGAAGGATATGACGTCTGAAACTCAAATATATGTCATTATTTGGTGACTTCATTCCTCATCCCAGTGATTTGCCGGAAAACCACAAATTGTATGAGGAACAGACCAAAAATATGAGGCAAAAATCTGGACATTCTGTGAAAATCTGGACATCTGAGAGGTATGAGACTGCCAACATGTCTGTAGTATGGTACATCAACAAGCAGGGGAACCCAGTCTTACCCTCTCTGCTGGGAGGCTATAACAGTGTGGCAATGGGCGACCTCCACCAACCACTTTCTGGGTAAATCCAATATGCTAGCAGACAAACTCAGCAGGTCCATTCTGATGTCTTATGAGTGCTCTCTAAAACAGTCAGTGGTGTAGAAAATTTTCCATTGGGGCCACCTCTGATGTGACCTCTTTGTGTCTCTGAACAACAACAAGTGCAGCACGTATTTTGCCCTGATCTCCCTTAAGGGGAGTCACTGAGAGATGCCCTAGTCCACATTTGGCCATTTGGTCTCCTTTATACAAATCCTTCACTTCCTTTGATTCCCAAATTTCTACAGAAAGCAATGCGGTTGAAGAGCTCGTCATCCTCATTGCTCCACTCTGGCCTCACCAGCTCTGGTTCCCCTTCCTTTGGTCTCATCTTCGTTATCCTCCCTGGATACTGGACCCATCTCCAGATCTTCCCTCACATCCCTCAGGGATGAGTCATCCCAATATCCAAGCCCTCAAACTAACTGCATGGTTTCCCCAGTTCCAATAATAGCCAGACAGCCCAGGCTTTGTTCCCCAGTACATATCATATTATTATCCTTGCAAAAAGACTCACCAAAATTGTGTACATGAGCAAATGGAAGAGGTTTCCCCTTTGGGCAATAAGAAACAATGTTGACTCCTTTACTGCCCCTGTCTCTGCTGTTCTTGATTTTTCTGGCTGTTCTTTTCAAAGAAGGAGTTTGTTTTTCAACGATTGAACTACAGTTGGCAGCCATATCAAATTTTCATACAGGAGATAAAAATTATTGTTTGGCTATTTCCAATTTGTGTAAAGCTTTCTTGAAAGGTACTTTTCTCCTTAGACCCTCAGTAAAAGATCCTTTACTTCCCTGGGATTAGACTGTCATACTACAAGGTCTGACTCAGAGACCCTTTGAGCCTTCAACAAAAAATGATTTAAAATTTATATCATGGTTAAACAGCCTTCTTAGTAGCTATAATTTCTGCAAAAAGAATTTCTGAACTCCATGCTCTTTCATCAAAAACTAGATACATTATTTTCCATAAAGACAGGGTAAATTTATGTACAAACCCTTCCTTTTTACCTAAAGTGGCTTCTGAATCTAACATTAACCAAGCCATTCATTCTTTCTTCCAAATTTTTCAAACAAAGGAGAATACATGCTACATCTTCTAGATGTTCACAGACAATTATATTTTAATCTACCCAGAACTAAAGAAATCAGAAAATCAGACTAGCTGTTTGTATCCTTCTCAACAAGTCGACTGGGTCATCCAGTATATAAAGTTGCATTGGCTTAATGGATAACTGATTGCATTTCCTGAATCTATTCCCAAAAAAAGGCATTTCTCTACCAAGACCGCCTAAAGCCCACTCAACTAAATCCATGACCACTTCATCTGCGTTTTGGTAGAGAACTTCTATTGATGAAACTTGCACAGCAGCCACAAGATCCATTGCTCACATCTTTATTACTCATTACAAATTGGATCTAATCTCCAGAAGCAGAGCTGCCTTTGATTCAGCAGTTTTCCAGTATAGCCTTCCATGAGGGTCACCTAAGATTCACATAGCTGGGGCCTCTGTCTCATTTGTTGAGGAAAAATAAAAAGGACGACATCAGATTTAAAAGTCATGTACTCACCATAACTAGGCATCTGTGTTGTTCATTTTCATTCTTCCTCAGCTCCCCCCAACATCCAACCCCTTTCCTATAATCTTCTGCAGAACCTGTTGGATTTCTTATTGGAACTTATAGTTATGGGTTTGAGCCCTATTCTTTGAGCTATCCCTTTCTTTAGCTAATTAATGGGGAGCTTATGGCAACAAACCCAGTCTGATGTATTGAGGATGAACTAGGGTGTCATGGGTAGAGGGAGGAGCTAGAGAGTTGGATCCAAAGTCTGAAGTATGCGGCCAAGCTGGATCTAAGGATCGGATCTGTAACCCATTCTTTGAGGAAGAATGAAAATGGACAACGCAGATGCCTAGTTAAGGTGAGTACATAACTTTTAATTTTCCTTCCAGACCTTCATCTGCCATGTCACTGCAATCCAGGTCTTATAGGGTACATCTGAGGTGGATTTGGATAATTTTATACAGAAATATCTCAAGATCCAGACTGAATTGGGGGCATTCCAATCCCTTCATTTTCAAAGATGGCTGGATCCACCCAGTTTACCCCAATCCAGGCTTCCTCACTGGTCTGATTGTCAGCTCTGGTTTCATCAGGACAGTTATTCCATCTGGAACCTGTGCCCCAGAGACCAACGTTCCATGCTTCTCCTCCTCTGGGTCTCATAGATCCGAGACATTTGATTCTGGCCTGGTTGGATTCATCTGAGTTTTGGATCCAAGGAGCTAGGTCGACGTCCTCTACTCCATAGACAGGCTGAGGTCCTTGGAGTAGATGGTGGCATCAGAGACATCCACTTTTAACTCCTTGGTTCTGATCCCTTCATCAGGACTAGCTTCTTTCACATTTAAAGGAGTCCCTCTGCCAGCCAGTGTCATCCTTTGAAGGCAGTCGGGGGATGTTTGTCTTCAAAGAGAGAGTTGGCACCATCTGCAGGAGTGGAGTCTTCGGATTCATTGGAGGTAGGCACAGCTTTCCAGGTGCTTGGGAAAATCATTCTTTCACCTAAGAGAGTGGAGTCACAGGTTCATCTGGTTATGGCTCCTCCTGTCGATCCTCTTTCAGTCTCATCTTTTTCTGCTCTGGCATCCATGGATCAGAGTAATTCCACTGACCTCAAGCTTACTGCCCAGGAGCATGGCAGCCCTCTAAGGATTTAGAGACTCATCCCCTGAACATTCAAGAAAGAGGGCATCTAAAAAGAAATACATTGATTCCCTTCAGAGACTCCTGCATCACATACTAACTTGGAGGATAGAGAGAGTTCCCCAAAATCCCTTCTAGAGTATGCCTCCTTTGGTGACATACTGAAATTGATGCATCAGAGGAGTTCTTGGCTCATAGACCCCCCCCCTTAGGATGAGGAGGTATTGTTTGAGGCATACAGTATGAAACAGTCTATGTCATGGGTGGTCTCTGTGGCTGAAAAGCTGTTTGACTTGGCAGTCAAGAGATCATGGCAGGAGCCCAACACATGCAAAGCAATCCCCAAGAAGCCAGACAAGATTCTTTGCCCACCATAGTACAAACCCTTCTGGTCAAAAATTCCACCAGTTGATGCCATTATTGTGGTGATGGCCACTAAAAGAGAGTTATCTAAAGACACTACTTCTCTTCATCCTCCTAACAAAGAGGTGACAGCAATGGATAGGCTCAGGAAGTGTAAGTATGCCTGGGGCACATTTGCACTTCCTATACTGAACTACACAACTCATATGAATAGCTTTCAGAGAGATCTCACTCAACAAGCCTTATCTACTCTGAAGAATCCATTGACAGTAGATCCCAAAAACAGCTGCAATCCACTCTAATGACTATGTATACAATTGCAAACCTGTTTATGCACCTAATCCACAATTAGTCCAATGGAGCAGCCAGGGTGACCATCACTGGTGTACCAATGAGACACCATGCCTGGCTGCAGTTATGTGACTTTGCAGACAACTTAAAGCATCCTTTACAAATGTCCCTCTGTTGGAAATAATGCCACTGGAACAACCTCCCCAACCATGTGAAGCAGAGTTCATTCCTAACCCTATTTAACCTTGATGAATGGATGGGAAATTGGAAATTCACCCTGGATCTGGCCCCTATGTCTTAGATATTCAGAGGCGGGCAGTAATGCTCAACCTAACATATGGCACAAATAACCTCTACAAACTTCCTAACTAACATACCCTCTCCTAATAAACTCCCATATACACAGGGACACAATTGGATTGCATTGCATTCTAGGCTTATAAAGGCCCTGGTGGTTGTTAATATAGTATATAACTATGAACCTAAGAGTGAGCAAGATAGCAGGACCTTTTCTGCCACCGGTCAAGTTTGATCTCCCCAACACCTATACAATAGGAACCATAAAATACCTCATTCTCTTTGGTTTCATAAGTCTAGATGTCAATTTGACCCAACTTGGGGCAGAAGCAGCCATAGCAGAGGAGGCCCCTTTAACAGACATAAGCCCAGGGGTGGAGGAGATTCACAAAACCAGGGGTATCATTGGCCCTTTACCAACAGGTGACCTCAGAATCCCTGAAGGTCTCCCAGATTGCTCCACTCTGGAGGCAGTCAGGGGATGATTTTCCATCTCCATCTACCTTGGACTCATGATGGGTCATGAGTCCAGATAGATGGGGATGAATCTCCATCTACCTGGATTCATGACTCATCTTCACATGAGACAACTGAATAAGAAGGAAATATCTAGAGGCAATTACATTCCATTTCAGAGAAAAAAAAAGGTCAAGCAAATCATCCATTGCTGGACATCCTGCCCAACCCAGTAAAATATGCTTTAAGAAAGGTACTTTCTCTTCTCTAAATAGAGCCATCCAGGAGGCCCCACCAGACTATATAGGGTCAGGACTTTATTTCATATTATTTTTGATTCCAGAGAAAACCAAGGACCTCAGGCCCATTTTGGATTTCAGCTTACTAAACAACTAAACCAGGGAGTCTCTGGCGGTCTAGTGGTTAGGATTCGGCACTCTCACAGCAACGGCCCAGGTTTGATTCCCAGTTAGGGAAGCTTTAATGTATTGTTTTGGGGGGGGGGTTAGGTCTGGCATAATGGTTAAGGTGGTTGCCTTACAAACACAAGGTGCAGGGTTTGATTCTCAAATGGGATAATTGGCTAGGCTTAAAATGGCTCACAAGGGCAGTTAGCCTAAGTAATCTGTGAACCTATGAACTACATAAAAAATGCCTCACTTCAGAATGTTTACAGTTCAATTGACTCTAACTTGCTTAGAAGAGAATGAATTGATATGCTCTGTAGATCACCAGGACGTGTACCATTCCATAAAGATAACAAGGGAGTCTAGTAGATATTTACGCTTCTGATTAGGAGTCAGTCATTATCAATTCAGAGCCTTACCATTTGGCCTCACCACAGCCCCCAGGGTGTTCACCAAATGTATGGTAGTCATGGTAGCTCATCTTCAACCTCAAGGATATAAAGCATTCCCATACCTGAATGACTGATCCTCTGTGCCCCCCTCAGTGGAATCTCTCAAGAAAGCCAAAGATTACCTTCTTCAACAATGCAAGTCCATATCTGTAAACCTACAGAAATCCAATGTAGATCACTCACAGTACCTAGTTTTCTTGGAATGTCACCTGCACACTGCTCTTTCCAGGTGTTGCTCCCTCAGGAGAGAATTCAAACATTATGCACTGCAGTGGAGAGTTTTCTTCTCACCAAACAACTGAATGCACATCTTATGCCGGGAGTCTTGGGCTTGATGGCCTCGTTGATACTAATGGTATAGTTTGCCTGACATCACATGAAAATTTTACAGTGACTCCTACAAACTCAGCGATCTCAGTATTACCACCCTCTAGCCAAGATTATAATTTTCAGACAGACCTGTAGGAAACACCTTTAATGGTGGCTCAGTACTCTGCTTCTTTAAGGGGGCAGACACTTTCAAACTCTATTCTCATCAGCAACTGTGACGATGGATGCCTCCTACCTGGGGGTGGGAGGCATTATAAAGGAAGGATGGTTCAAGGTCTTTGGACAGAGAATAAGGCTAACCTTTATATAAATAGCCTAGAGTTGAGAGCAGTTCTCCTTTTATCATTTTGTTCTTCAGGACCAGCTTCTTCAAGGTGTGATTTCCATACAAACAGACAGCAGTCTGGTATATCGGTAAACAAAGGGGAACCAGGTCCTATCCCTTATGCCTGGAAGCAATGAGGCTGTGTCAATGGGTGATGGCCTTTCACTGTTTTCTTATAGCAGCACACATTCCTGGAATGCTTGATGAACTGGTGGACAGGGTCAGTGGAAATCTTATGTTGTATTATGAGTGGTCTCTCAATCTGGCAACAGCCAAAAAGATATTCAGTCACTGGGGCATTCCATGCTGAAATCTTTTTTCCACCCAGTACAACACAAAATGTAGCAGTTACTGCTCAATGACAACCTCCCAGGGATACTCTATCTCAACACTGGCCATACAGGTTGCTGTATGCACATCCACTCCTACCCCTAATGTCCAGATTCCTGCAGAAATCTTTACTGTGCGAGGCAATTGTTATTCTCATAGCACTTTATTGGCCCAGACAGATTTGATTCCATCTACTGAAGCCTCACTTGTGGGAGCCCCCTTAGCTCATAGAGCCAATCCCAGATCTCATTACTCACACCTCCGGGGACCCTCACTTGGACAGTCTTAGTTTGAAGTTAACAGTCTATTTTCTTCAGTTCCAATGATGGAGAGGGATGATTCTCTTTCCAAAGAAGTGGTTAACATTCTAATAGCTTCTCATAAACCTTCCAGCTGTAAATTCTACCACAGCAAATGGAAGAGGCTTATTTTTTGGGCTGCTATATAGAACACTGATCCCTCTTCAGCCCCTATACCAGGCAGTTTGCATTTTCTCACCTCCCTTTTTTACTTTGGATCTAGTTTCTCTACCACCAAAGTTCAGTTGGTAGCGATCTCTTGTTTTCATACTGGCTTTCAAGATCACTCAAACTCTGCAAGGCCTTTCTCAAAGGCACCATCCTATTACATTCACTTGTTAAAAACACAGCTCCTCCATGGGACTTGAATTTTTGACTAAGTCTTCCTTCAAACTAGCAGTGATCAGAGATCTTAAGTTTCTGTCTTGGAAAACTATTCTCATATTGGCAATCACCTCAGCAAGAAGGATTTCTGAACTTTATGCTTTATCTTTTGTTTCACCTTATCTCATCTTTCACATAACATTAAGAACTAATCCCTCCTTCATTCTGATGCTGGCTTTGTAGACCAATATTTCTCAATGCATTCATTTGCTTCTCTTCTTTCCTAATTATGAAAACAAGAGGGAATATTTGTGCCATACTTAGAAGCTGCACTTCTCCCTTCACAGAATAAACTCCAATCAGGAAAGATGAGCAACCATTCATTTCCTTTGTCCAGAATAAGTTGGGGAAAAAGCTGTGCAAAATATCTCTTTCCAGATGGTTGCCCAGTTGAAACTCCTTTGTATATGAATCATAAAACAAATCAATATAATGTAAACTGAAGGCACACTCTACTATAGCCATGGCTACATCTACAGCTTTCCTTAGAGGGCATTCTTTGAATGTTATATGTGAGGTGGTCACTTGGTCTTCCATGCATACCTTCATTAAACACTACAAACTGGATTGCACTTCTAGGGATAGAGCATCCTTCAGCTGTTCCATCCTGAAGAGTCTCCTATCATGATGTCACTTGGGAGTTCCATAGCTTGGAATTCTGACCCACACATTGGATCAGATGGACTGAATGAATTGGATATGTTAGCTGTGTACTTACAACAATGACAGATCCTTTCATTTCAGTCCATTCAATACAGCAGCCTTCCCTCCTTCCCCCCTTCCATGCTATTAGACCTGAAGATTTAGTGCTTCATATTCTTTTGGTCCAAGGCAGTACATATTGATATTGTCTGCTTCTTCAGGCATCTGAGCTAACTAGGGGGACAGATGCACTATGGGAAGGGAGAATTCTTACAGGGGCTCAAGACAGGAACACTATTTCTGCGTGATCGGATCTGAGTGGTGGCTCAATGACCCATGTCATATCAGATAGACTGGAATGAAGGTTTATCGTTATGGTAAGTGCATAACTTTCTTTTCTTTTTTGTTTTCTTCACCCGTCTTACCATTAGCCACAACTGTGTTTTCATCTTCTTCAGCATGTCCTTGCACTACACTTCTCTGATACATCAGATGAGCTTCTCCCCTTATAGTAGACCCTTTGCTTGGTGATCATTTTATGTACCATTGCGCTGACTGAAAGCATGTTTTTTCATCAATAAGGTCATACATATGGAAGCAACTGATCTTAACATTCATCTGATCCATGATATGAGCTCTTAGAAGACATGTTCAGTCATTCATAGTGCAATGTTTTCTCCAGTCCTTCAATGACAATGGACCTCAGCCCAGCTGGACAACTCAATTAACAAAACATTAATAAATAATTCCTCTTTATTGTGCCATTATAACTCAGCATTTGCATTCCATAGCTTGTGCTCTTTTGCATCATGCGGTTTACCTATTCACCAATAAGACATTTGTTGATAGTCTTCTCTTTCTGAATACCTGGCATAGGTGACCCCTTTCCCAGATAATGCATTCTGTCTGGTGCCAGCTAAAAGTGATCATGATATTTACTTCCATCTGGTACTTCACAAATAGAATATGATGTGGTTTATATATATCTGGCCATCTCAACATACAGGTGCATTTATGGCAATACACAGCTAACTACATTTAGGACAGAGGGTGTTTCTGGTGCATAATGGAGTGTATAGGCAGCCATGTGTCATTTCAAGAAGTTCTGTATCAATGGCTGCCATGATGATTAGAGCTTACTAAGTGATATTGGTGTAAAGTTTTGGAAAAGTTCCACTGAATTCCAAGTGAGATATGTCTTTGGGCAGTATGCAGGACGTTACTGGTCCTCATCCCAGGGAAACAATTCTGACTTTCCAGAAGTGCCACAATGTTACCTTTGTGTCACAACATATGTCACATGTATTTATCATGATATTCCCTCCAGTGCAGCTCTTTTGAGTATGTAGTTTTAACTTTCAGTGGGTGTGGGTTGAGCTTTTAAAAAATGAAGTTATTACCTTATAGCTCAAACAAATATTCATATCTCTGTAACCATAAGTGTTACTAGAAAACTCTAAATGGCAAACTATTCAGGATAAATTAATCATTACATTAGTGGCATTCATTTGGCTTGATGCTTTAAACTGGATTTTATAAGACAAAATAAAGGCAGTGAATATTAATTCTGTAATGTTGCATAAATGGCTTATGATAGCTCAGTAACCATTCAAGTAAGACATACAGCTGCAAGCTTTCATATGAGGCTATGCAGTTCTGTCTGTGTTACCTGAGTGCTGAGATATTTAGAAAATTATGAAAATTATTACAATACAAATAAACAGTGTACAAATAATATTCAATATCTCTTCAGCGGCATTAGTTTGACATCATGTATGCTTTAATATTAAATCTTTTGATACATTGTATGTAGCATGATTTTAGAATTATTAATGCAAATATGAACAAGCAATATTTGATACCTAGAGGCATCAGTAGGCGGTAACTGCAGAAACGCCTGGATACACGCTTGGCTAAAAGAGTAGGTACCTCAAGGAATTCAGGATGTATTTTTAAAGGAAAGGCATTTCTCTTCAAAACAGGCCACCATTAGTAAAAGGTTATGTCACCAAAGTGACTGGTTAATGGCTAGTGCCCCCAGATCAGGATGCCCATACTGGTTTTCTGTGTACCTTTAGAGCATTCTCCTTGACCACCACAGGATCTGTCACCATGACTAAGATGGGAGCACAGGGTCTGTCTTGTTTGGGGGTATGGATTCAGACTTCTTGCAACAGTATCCACATTTGTGAAATTTATGCTTGAGGATCATTGCCTCAGGGCTGGTGACACCGATCTCAATGTGAACACTGAGTCATACATGGAGATCTTCTTACTCAATGCAGGGATATTCTGAATGCAGCATTTAGTAACACTCGACCAGGTACTTCAGAAGCAGCTGGTAAATGACCCAGGTTTTCCATAACAAAGAAGCGTGTGTGTGAGAAATGTCATATATCACTGAATCTTGGAGCTCTTTTGTTTGTTATGGTTGGTGGGGATATACTGAATCAGTTCCAAAAGCAGGTAGAAGCATACTAGATATGTTTTATTGCAATTTGTTCTCACTTAAATATCTTGACTGCTGTAAACTGTTAGTGAATGGAGATTTTCTCCTCAGGTCTCCACTGAAAATGGGCCACAAGCCCAGTTGGACCAACCCGGTTAACAAATGTCAATAAATAAATGAGTATGTGATGCATTGCACTGTTTATGTTTCTTGAATGTAAATATGGCTACTGAGATAGGGAACAATTTCAGTGTCATCAGAGTCTGTCTTTTCATATTGCATTCTGGGTAGATGTTTGTAATGATTTAAGGAGATTAATGGTGCACTCTGGAGTTCTTGATGTTTACTAAGAGTTTCAGACTTATGGCTAGTGAAGCTTGGAAATCACATCTGGGGTGTGCAAGAGCATAGCGAGCAACGCATCATTTATCAATTGTAAATACCTTGGAGACTTAGGTCTTTCAACAAAAACATTTGGGACTAAAGAGCTGTGTGATCCATTTTGTATTCTACATCACTTCTGGTGGGAGGGCAGATCTTAGTACTTAGGATGATCTGCAGTACAGAAGGACAAACACTTGTCAGTCTTTTTGGTATTGCTGCTGTGTGAACTCTTACTAACCCATTGTGACTGCAGTAATGCTATATACTCAACATCAAGTATCGTAACTACCTCTAAATAAACATTTAGTGAGTTTATCCTTTTCGGTTTTCTGACTTGCTTTAGTAGAAGTCCTGTTGTAGTTTCTCTGTGGTACCAGTGAATCATTACAACAGATCTAAATTGCAGAACTAAGTCATTTGGTGCAAGGTCAGCTCGGTATGATCTCCGTCTGTCTTATGGCTGAAACTTAGCTTGGGCAATGATGTACTGAGAAAATGAAACTTAGTGGTTTCAGGAAAATTCATTCCGTGTTAGTGCATTTATGCTTTTGTTGTAATTTAGATCAAACTGTGGTCTACACTTTCTTCATATTCTAAGACTTACTTCTCATTATCCTGCTCAGCTCTAGTTACTGTCTGGTCTTGTAACATTCTGAGTATCTGATAAATGCCACTTATTTATCTGTGTTTCCATGTTTCACATAAATGAAAGAAAAATGCTCTTCTGTAGGAATGTATTTGGAGACATTTTTATTCTTCTTGTAAGAGTGAGAGAGTATGGGCAAACATATACATACAATGTTTTACCTATGTGCAATCAAAGCATGTCTTTCTGACTCACCATTTTCTGAAAACTGAAAAGCAGAAACAGTAATTAAAAAAAAAGACAATTTCTTTTTTTGCGAGAGGGAGCTCCCCTGCATCCTCACATGTGTGGGTGTTGGGGGAAGTCACCCCCACACCCCTCTAACACACAGACACACACACACACATATATATATATATATATATATATATATATATATATATATATATATATATATATGTGTGTGTATAGTTACACTTCATAATCTTGAATTACTGAAATCTCAAAATTCAGTAACCCGAGACCATGAAGTCTAAAACCAGAATTCCGAAAGTGCATAAGAGCGAATTTGAATATCTCAAATCTGCGCTTATGCATTTCCGGTGCGTCGAGTGTAGTGTTATGGTGCCTAAAATTGCAGGTGAGTGAGTGTCTGTGTGTGTTTTTGTATGTTGTATGTCTAGGTAAGGGTAGGGAGGCGTAAGTGTGAGTATTGGATTTGTTGGTGTTTGTGTATGTGTGATGTGTATTTGTGTGCAAGCAAGTAGAGGATGGCATGGTGTGAGTTTTTTTTTTTTATGTTATGTGCGACCTCGCAGTTGGCATATGTAATTGGGGGGGGTGCAGGGGTGCTTGCCCCTCTGCTTATCTGTAGTGTAGGGTTGTGCGGTTTGTGTTCTGTGGGTGAAATGATGTGTGTGTTATGTGGTGTATGGTGTATGCATGTTCGTGATTGTGTGATTCGGGATTGTTGTTTTCGGTTTTGTGAATGGTTCGACTTTATAGTCTCAGGTTACTGAATTTCGGGATTTCACAACTCCAGGTCACACAACAGTGGAAAAAAGAAAAAAAAAAAATCAAAAAGTTCTCCTCCAGCTCACACAGTACAACACATTGTGGTGAAACTTATAGTGACATTCAATTTATGATCTAAAGCCACTCGACACAAATGATTTAATGACCTATAGGCAAGCCAGTTAAACCATAAGTAATAGCTCTTTGCTTACTTCCTGACTACAATGTAAAGTCAGTTATCTGTAAAATAATAAACTAGAGTTGTAAGACTGTTGGGTAATACAGTGCTAAGCATGCATAGGATTCCTACCACAGACATCTAACTGGTGCATGAACTGGGACAGGCTTCTAAAGATGTTACTTAGTAAGCAAAAAATTACCATGTGCAGAGGATATGACTAGTAATGAAGTAAATGTGTGTCCCATGCTGAGGTGACATCCTGTTTAGGATTAGTTTCACTGCCTTGTGCTGTATAGGCTCCAGCTCCTAGTGTCCTTGAAGTGTATTAATCAAGTTACTGGAGAATGAAGGAGGGAAGGAAATGTGAGAAAGAAGTATATGGATGAGTCTGAAATACATGGGAGTGTATCTTTGCATCTCCACTCCTTTACATCTTTCATATGTATTAGTTGATGATGACTGGCAATATCTGTAGATGGAAGCCTAAAAGTAGTTTGTGAAAATAAGTTTACTTATGCATTTTGTAGATTAAACAACCAAAACAAAACCACTGCACCAGATAAAGTCCAATTTAAGTTCCAGCAAAGTAAAATGAAAAATTGAAACAGGCAGAGGACCAGCACTGCATAAAAACAAACACATTTATTAAAGACCAAAATCTAAAATATGTAAACGTTTTTGCGTAGTCCTCCTATACTTCATCAGACATAACCACATCAAATAAACACTCACTTTTAAATTAAATGCATCCAATCATAATCTGAGACCAATTAACAACTAATTGGTCTCTCTGAGTAAAACCGAGTGTGTATAAGCCATCATATTAAATTACTTGTTGCCCAAACTATTACTATTTAAGGGAGAGTATACCAAAAAATGCCCAAATATATCTATATAACAAAAACAAGAAGCTCATATGCTTTTTAAAACTGCAATAAATTTCATTAAATATTGCGAATCTTCACTCACTCAATGATGTTGTGACATATCACATAATAATAAGCATTCTCAATACAAAAACTATGAAGAAAAGATTTATTCACTTTATAATCTATCCTGCTCAGTCAAAACAAAAATACGTTTCATTGTTCATAAAAGAAATAATTACCTAAAAAATGACATCCTATCTATATGCCGTCATGTCATTATCCATATGCATCAGTGTACTAAATAACAAAATACTCATATACTTTTTAGAACTATAATTATTTTCATAGAGCTTTCTGTGTCTCCACCCCCTCAATAAAATGTCTACTCATTTCCCCATAAAAATGAATGATCTCAATACAGAGGCTTTTAAAAAAGAGATCTGACTCACTTGGCAATCTGCCTACTCAATTAAAGCAAAAAAGCATATTACATAAACAAACATAATTACCTAGAAAAGACACAACTTCTCTAATCGTCATAATACCATTATCCACATGTTCACTTCATATACTCAAATCTCACGAGATTACATTCACAAAAGTAGCTACTATGCATTGCCATAGCAATGTACGTTCTACGTAAATAACAAAAATTAAAGTATCTATATACAAAACTCTAATAATGTGCATTGGCTTATAAAAACTACTAAATATATTGCCATAATTATCCAAAATCAAACAGTAAATTATCGAGACATAAACCACAATGAGTATATACTCTCATAAGGAAACTACTAATAATGCCATAATTGTAAAAAGTCAATAAATAATATAAAATTTAAAAACAAATATACAAAATGCATTCTATAAACATGCTAAATGGCATCTATAATTTTATCTATAATAGTGAAACAAACTTGGAACAAATGCCAACATGCAATCATAATAAAAAATAAAAAACAATAAATGACTCAAAATATAACCAAAAATAAAAAAAAATACTATATAAATAAAATAAACATTATGCTAGCCATCAACTACAAAAATCTGTAAAACTAAATAAACATGCTATATAGCATTTGTCACTATATCCATAACATATGAGACCATAGCACACTGAAAACAAGTATTACCATTAAAATAAACTAAACACTTAATATAATCACAAAGGAAACATAAAAGACTTTAAATATATCTAAAAAATAAAAATAAACTAAACATGTTAAACCGCAACCAAGAGTGTTTACATCGTATAACTAAATAAACTAAATCCCGAACAACAAAAGAAAGAAAAAAGAAATCTACAAATTTCAACAATATGACTTCAACTTCCTATTTTTCAAGAAGGGCTTGAGGAAGATGGCAAATTTTATCAGCTTGTAATAACACAATCCATCTTTGCTCAGCCTTCTCCAACACATTCCTATTATCACCTAACATAACTGTGGGATAAATAACCTGAAGGATAAGCAATGAAAAACCATGAGTATGATTTTCATCAATAATATGTTTGGCCACAGCACTCCTAGTGTTCCCAATGCTGCTATAGTAAATGTGTTCTCTAATTCTATCTCTGAGGGCCCTAGTGGTCATACTTATATAAACTTTTGGGCACTGATTACACTGTGCCAAGTAGACAATATTACTTGTAAAACAGTCTGCATAGTGTTAAAACACATACCTCTTACCCATCATCGCATGTATAAAAGAGTTTCTATTGGCAACATACTTACAAAAATTACAGCATCTGCAGCTAAAAGTCTCTTCTCTAACATAAGGTCTCTGATTGTGTAAAGAGCCTGTTCTGTGGCAGAATCATCTTTTTAAAGATTTTAAATTTCTATAAGTAATCTTAGGATGGAGCCCTACCACATTTCTAATAGCGTCATCAACTGCTAATATGTGCCAGTTTTTCTGTATAACTTCCATTATACTTTTATTGTCTGAGGTAAAAGGAAGACATAATCTATAAACTCTATTATTTAGTGTGAGAGGCCTACCAAAATCCATTATATTCCCTTTAGAAAATAAGGTCTGCCTCTTCCTTTTCTCTCTAACTCTAAAACTTGAAAGTACATGTCACTTTCTGTCTCAGTGTATCCTCTATCTAAAAATTCTTATTTCAAAAACTTTGCCTGTTTGGCTAGAGTAGTATCACTACTAGTGAGCCTTGATAAACATAGATCCTGACCTTTCAAAACATTTTTAAAAACATAATTTGGGTGCATACTTGACCTCATAACAAAACTTTTCATTTTACAAGTTTTCTGAAAATCGGAGTTTCCAAGATAGTGCCCACTCTTAACAATTTAACATCAAGAAAATCAATAACTTCTCATGATATATGTGAAGCAAATTTCAAAGACAAAGTGCTACCATTCAAATATTCAATAAAAACCTTAAGTCCTTCCATAGAACTTAACCATATACAAAATATATCATCCACAAACTTTCTATAATATAGTAAATGTTTCTTATACATGTCAGACTCACATAATGGAACTGTCTCCAAAGTATCAAATAAAGTTACTGAAAAATGTTATGTGTCCCTTAAAATAGTAGGTGACTTCAAAAGTAGGGGATGTAGAATATTTTCTAGATAAATAGATATAGGCTTAGTGAGTCAACCTTGCCCCACCACAATAGGCCTATATGGTGGGTTAACTAAAGATGTGTGGATCTTAGGAAGACCTTTAATTAAGGGTATCAAAGATTTTTCCACCATAAAAAAAATGTTCATATAATTCCTTACTAATATGTCTGCAAGAAATACTGTCAAACAATTCACAGCGAACATTATTAATTAAATCCTGTATATCTAATAAACTAATACATTTATAAGTGGTAGCATCAGATAACATTTCAAACATCTTATTCAAATAATCAATTTGGTTTAGCACAACAGTGGCACCACCTTTATCAGCAGGGCATATGTTGATATGTTCATCATCTTGTAGCTCTTGTAGAGCTCGAAACTCATTTGATATAAGATTATAAAAGCCTCTTTTTCTGGATGTATCATTATAAAATTCAAGCAAATCATATTCACAAGTGTGTAAAAAAGCTTCTACCTGAGGATGTAAGTCAGGGAAAAACATACTCGGTTTTCTCAAAGAAGGATGCTGTATATTGGAACCAGAAAATAAAACATTCAACAAGATACTATGACAAAATAACTTTAAATCTACCATAACATCACTAAAATTACTAGAAGCAGTAGGTACAAAAGTCAATCCTTTTCACAAAACCTGCAAATGTTCATCATGCTATCTAACATTAGAAAAATTATATATCAGCTCTCCTTCATTTGTTTCCAAAAATTCTTGACCGTTGGAATGACAGACTGTCCACTGTAATGTTTTTGTCTCTTCCTTCCCTGACTGGGAGATCTCTGCCTCTCTCTCCTGTCTCTTATAGGAAGAGGCAAGTTTAAAAAAGCTTTTAAAGGCTCAATTTTAAAAAGCATATATGTGCTTCTTGTTTCTATCATATAGATATATTTGTACATTTTTTTATATATTCTACCTTAAATAGTAATAGTTTGGGCAACAAGTAATTTATTATGATGGCTTATACACACTCTGTTTTACTCAGAGAGACCAATTAGTTGTTAATTGGTCTCAGATTATGATTGGATGCATTTAATTTAAAAGTGAGTATTTTTTTGATGTGGTTATGTCTGATGAAGTGTAGGGGGAATATGTGAACACGCATACATATTTTATATTTTGGTCTTTAATAAATGTGTTTCTTTTTATGCCATGCTGGCCCTCTGCCTGTTTGAATTTTTTATTTTGTAGATTAGGCCAACTTCAGATTAGTTCATTTAAGGAAGAAAAAAACAAATGACTTTTTGGTGGTTTACTGGTACTGTACAGATCCTTTTTTTAAACAAGAAACGTTTTTATTAAATTATTATGTATGACACAGGCACACTTACATTCATATAAATGAAAATAAACCATACTGGCACAATCTCGGTTGCAAGCATTATACATTACAAATCATGTCAACACAACTGTAGCTGCAAACATTATACATCACTTATGATATATCCAGTCATTGTCAGCCAACCATTAAATAGCTCATTTATATCCTGCTTTTTTAAATCTCGTTCTTCCTCTGCATGTATTGATCCCACAATTCACATTTTTCCTATGTAATTTACTTCTACCCTTTTCTAAAGATCCCAATTCCAGTTGCATTATCTGTATTACTATATTTGCTAATTCTACTAAAGTTGGTTTAGACTTTGCTTTCCATTTTCTAGTAATTATTTTTTTGGCAGCCACCATAATTAGTCTCAACAAGGCCTTACTATGTCTAGGCAATTCCAATTCTGTATCATAGCTCAAAAAATTATTTCCTTAGTTACACCAATTTGCTCACCCAGTATCTCTGAGAGAGCAGTCTGCAGGGAATATTTAAAATCTCCCAAGTCATTACACACCCAGAAAATATGTCCCCAGTTATTTCTTTCTTTCCCACCACACCTCCAACATTTACAGTCTACCTGAGGAAAAATTCTTTGGAGTATATTTAAGGCATAAAAATACCTAAGTAAACACTTCCAAGCAAAGATCCTAAATCTTCTAGACTTTATTACATATTTAGGACATACATATATCCCCCCATTGTTTCTTTGTGAACTGCTTATCCATTCTCTCTTCCCAATCTTTTCTAACCTCCTCTGATTGATTCTTACAGCTATCATGCAATATTTTATATGCTCTACTAATTGTCCCTTTCTTAATGGCAACTTCTCTTCTAAATTCTACTAAAATCTCTACCAGTCCTGCCGTTTCATTTAGGACCCCCCCATTTCTTTCCCTTTGCCTATATTCTGATATCAGTCCTTGATAGGGAAGGCAGTCTCTAACCTGCAGTCCAAATAAATGCTTGGTGTCTTCCCATTCTATTACCTTTCCCTCTCTAGTTGTTTTCTCCCAATACATTGGTTCATTTGCCAGTTTTCTCCAATAAATTCCAGCCCCTCTTGCCTATCGTTTGTATCCCCAATTGCAGTCATTCCTCTCAGCAGAATCTCCTTTCTCCATTTCCATGTAGGCTTAGTTCTTAGAATACTTTCTGCTACTTTATGAATATAATATTCTGAATGATTATTGTTATTCGCCTTAAAGGTCTACATCCAAAATCCCAGTCTATCCTTGCTTCTTGAGCTTCCCACCTATTTCATCATCATCATCCCTTTCCACTTTGAATTACAGTTTTCGCCTGTGCTATGTATAGGATCCATAACTGTGTTCCTCTGAAATACCCCTTCAAATTCGGTAATCCCAATCTGCCCTATTCCATTGGAAGAATAAGCGTATCCCACTTGACTCTTGCTGTTTTCCCCTCCCAGATAAAACCCTTCAGCTCTTTATTAACTGCTATCTACAACTTTTCCTCTGGTTGATAAAAATATGCCTGACCAGTGTATAAGACTAACAAGACTAAAAACATTTTAACTGCTTGCATCTTACTATCGATATCCATACAGCAGAGCTTCCATTTTCTCAGTTTTGTATTATTTTTTGTTTAGTCTCTTCTCACATATCCTTAGTTGCCACACCAGAATCATTTTTCATCTGTAGTCCTAAATACTCCATTTTATCATGTCCTCATAAGTATGGATATTGCTGAACCAATTTGTATGTGTGTACATAATTTACCGCTATTGCCTTTGTTTTAGCTTCATTAATTCTGTATCCTGAAAAGATCTGAAATTTTCTCAATATGTTTCACAACACTATGATTTCCCTTTCTGGTCTTGTCAGGTATAAATAATGGCATCTGCAAATAGAGACAACTTTTGACTACCATACATATTATATCTTTGAATTTCTGAGTCCCTTATTTTCTTTGCCAGTGGTTCTAAATAAAATGCAAATAACAAAGGAGAGGGAGAAGACACCCCTGCCTGGTTCCTCTGATCAAGCAGAGATTATCAGAGAGGACCCCACCCACTTTAATTTTCACCTCTGAGCCTTCATCTATACCCCTAATCAACCTAAGAATTTTATCAGGGAATGCAAATGCTTCCATTACTCTGCTCATAAAGTCCCAGCTTAGCTTGTGAAATGCTTTCTCTGCATCAAGTCCCACCAACAACACTGATATTTTCTTCTTCCCTTGGGATCATCAGTGTTCTGGTAATGTTGTTCAGATGTTTACCTCCCCTCCACAAAACCACATTGATCCATATCTGTTCATTTTGGCATAACTTTTGCCATTCTTTTAGCCATTATAGGTTCATAGGTTTATAGGTGTGTACCAGGCTAATGGCCCTGGATCCTTTACAAGCCTAGCCCATAGAAGTGCCCAGGCATCATGCCGCTCGACATTAGTTCCCAGTGCCTTTATCAAGTACAGCCACTGGAGTGATCCCCAGGGTGAACTTTCTATTTCCCATCCACTCATTAAGATTTCTCTTGAAGAGGACCAGTGAGGTTTTCTGGTTGACATGTATGGGAAGTCTATTCCAGAGCATGGGCAGTCTCTGGGTTATGAACCTATTCCTCCAGCATGTTCTTTTGATTTTGGCAATGAGGTTGAGGTGTCTGGAGCATGTGGTGTGGAGGGATTAGGATTTCTTTAGATGTAGCATTTATAACAGAGCTGGGTCTGACATGGCTTTGTAAGTCAAGCAGAGATTGCCTCTTAGTAGATGATATGAGACAGAGAATAGCTGGA
Organism: Protopterus annectens; assembly: GCF_019279795.1. Taxonomy (NCBI): domain Eukaryota; kingdom Metazoa; phylum Chordata; order Ceratodontiformes; family Protopteridae; genus Protopterus; species Protopterus annectens. The sequence continues at coordinate 860,724,679 of NC_056739.1, forward strand.
GTTTTTTGAGTCTGTCCATGTATGACATGTGTTTAAGGCCTAGGATCCTCTTCATGAGGTACTTTTGTGGCCTTTCCAGCTGTTGCATGTGTCTAGTGAGGTACCTGCCAAATGGGACATTATACTCGATGACTGGCCTAATGAGGGAAGAGTAGAGAGAGATGATGACCTCTTTCTTCCTGGATGCAAAACCCTTGGTAATGAGATGTGCCACACAGAAGGACTTTCTGACCACAGTGGCAATATGGTGGTCAAAGGAGTGGTTGCTGTCAACCTGTGCCCCCAGATCTCTTATAACACCTTCAGTGTTCAGTGGGCTCCCATCAATGTGGTAATTAGTGGGAACTGAGTTTTTCCCAAAGGTGATGATGACGCATTCTTTGGCATTAAACTTAAGGCCATGGTTTCGACACCACTCATTGGTCTCAGTGAGGCCTTTCTGTAGGATGTCTACATCACTTGGGGAGTTAATAATGTCTCCCAGCTTGCAGTCGTCTGTGAACTTGATCAGCCAGAGTCCGTCCACATTGGCCTGAACTTCTGAGAAGTAGATGCCAAACAGGAGAGGACCTCAGACCAATCCCTGTGTGACTCCACTCGTGACTGGTCGGCAGTCTGACTAGGAGTCTGCTACTTTCACACTATGGGTTCTATCTGTGAGCCAGTTTGCAACCCACCAAGTGATATAGGGGTTGATACCTAGTATGGTGAGTTTATCAATAATTCCTGTGTGGGGAATGGTATCAAAGGCCTTGGCCAGATCAAGGTAGGTTGTGCAAACTGTTTTGCCCTCATCCACAGCTCTGGTGATTGACTCAAAGAAGTCAACCAGGTTGAGCAGGCATGATCTACCTTTCACAAAACCAAATTGCATGGGATCTAGAGTTTGGAGATTCCCTATATCCTTGTTAATTAGGTCCATGATGATGCACTCCATAGCTTTACATATCAGACTCGTCAGGCTAATGGGGCGATAATTCTCAGGGTCTGTAGTTACTCCCACGCTATGAAGAGGGATGACTGTAGCAGTGCGCCATTCAGTAGGGACAAAGCCTGAGGTGAGGCTGTGATTAAACAGGGCACACAAGTGGTGCCAGCTATAGACATAAACACTTTATAATCATGGTTTAGTATTGAAATGGGGCTGTATAAAGTTGGATTTGATGGATCTTTACCCTCCTTAGATATTACAGCTACCACCGCTTTCTTCCAGGAGGTTGGTACTTCTCCTCTTCTTAAAATACTGTTAAACAATACTTTCCAGGTCATTATCATTTTTTCCCTCCTATCTTCCAAGCTTCCACAGGAATACAATCTATTCCTGGAGACTTTCCTGTAGATTGGTTATACAACACCATTTTTATCTCATCTTCTCTTATCCTAACAGTGAATAACTGAACCTCCTCTATATCTAACCTTGGCATATTTAATTCTTCCATACACACATCCATTTGTATCTTTTCTTGATTTCCATATATCTGCTTTATACAGACTATTATAGAATTTCTGAAGTTTTTCTAATACTTCTACAGGATATCTTGTTATCTTACTTGTTATAGGCTTCCTAAGCTTGGCAACAGACCTTTCTACTTTATGTTGCCTAAGTCATTATGCTAAAAGTTTTTGTGCTCTAGAGTTATCAAAAAAAAAAAGTTTTTGTGCTCTAGAGTTATAAAAAAAAAAAACAATTGCTTAACAGCAATCTTTCTAAACTTAAGCACATTATTGAGGTAATCCCTTATTTTCTGTTAAGCACTCTGCAGTTGCTCCTCTTCATGTTCCGCAAGATTCCCCCTATTTTGCAATGCTTTAACATTTGTCAGTCCCTCTAAATAATTCTTGTTACTTTTTAAGAATATCTCCCTTTCTTATATTTCCACCATATTTTTAAACTTCACTGTAATTTTATCCCACTCCCTAACTATATTTTCAGAAGAAATTTCTATCTTCTCTAGCTCCTGAATAATTTCCAATACCCAAATTGCTCTCTTTTCAACAGGTGGGAAAACACCAGTTTCTCATTTTTATTTCATTACCCTGTGTTTTTATTTTAGTTATTATTGGTGCATAATCTGAAAAAGTTATTGTGTGCGTATCAAGACCTTAAATTAAATGCATGTGTTCCTGTGAAATGTAAATTCTGTCTAGCCTAGCCCAGTTTTTGTATTTTGGGGAATAATATGTTAATTCACTCTGAACTCCTAGTACTGAATTCATATTTCCATCCCAAATATTTTCATACATTTCTTTAAAAATCATCTACCATCCTTTGTTATATCTTCCCTTCTGGGCTCCCCAACACATCTTCACTGTTGCAAATCAAATTCTAGTCCCCACCTATAAGTAATATTCCTTGCTGAAAGCTAATTAATTCTCACAGACTTTTCTTAAGCTCCATTATAGCAATGTTTGGTGGAATATAACTACATGCCAGTAGCCCCTAAATACTACAAATCTATCATCATTGCCTTTTTTATTCTCTTTTATTACTATTGGAACTCCTCTTGTAATCAGTATAAGTGCTGCTGTCTACCGTTGCCCAGGTATTCCATTGAATAACCATCCTGAAAAACTTTCTTTATCAAATTCACATGTTGAGTTCTTTCCAAGTGTGTCTCCTGTAGCATAGCTATTTGCACTCTATGTTTTTAATATAGTTCACTACTCTTTCTTTTTTGTATTTATCTATGAGACCATTAACATTTAAAGACAGATAGAAAGGATCATATTCTTGAGAAGTTATTATTCCCATCTTTTATTATAACAGTTTTTTTGTTAAATGTCTAGTTCCAGCTTTTGTGTTACATGTATGTACTGTTTGGCAGGTAATCTTTTAGTTAGTGGTTTCTTGTCATCTTCATTTGAGCCTATGTCACATCTTACAGAACTTTGTGTTTTATTTAAAATCCTCAAACAAAAATACACACACATATCTCCCTAAAAACCTATAAACATAATAATGATAACACATTAAACTATGTACATCTTCAAATATTGATGTTTTACTCTCCTAATAGGAATAAATGTTCCAAGCTGAAAGCCACGCACACACACACACACACACACACACACACACACACACACACACACACACACACACACACACACACACACACACACACAAACTTGAGCTAACCCTAAAAAAATGGTTATCCATGTAAGACACATAGCACATCCTGTGGTTCTAAGTGTTGTCTGGTTTTGTCTTATCTCTACAGCTCTCTCAGCTGGGAAAAACTTGAATGCTTTCTGAAAACATATTCTCCAGGCCATTTCTCTTTGTCACATTGTCTGCTAGAGACATGAGAACCAAACACAACATTGCCTTATAATATTCAGTATTCTTTTTCATTTACGTGCTTTCTCATAAAACTTGTTACTAGATTAAGTTAATGGCCTTAATGCAGTTGTTCCCTTATGCAAGATTGAGAAAAACCACAATCATTTTTATTTTGTCTTGCTCTTTTAACCAGATCTTTTATATATATATATATATATTGCAGTACCTACATTTCTTAAATCTGAACAAGGAAAAAGAGAAAAGAAGGGAGAAAGAAAGAAAGAAAAAAAAAGAACTTATTCACATTGGTATTCTCATTGCACCTAAAAATAACTGAAAAAAATAACATGCAAAGAAAATCATGCACTGTTTAAACAGTACTATTAAGAAAAAAATGTTTACTTACAGTTAACTTTCTCCCTCCTCTTCCCCTCCCCTGAGTATTTTTCCAAACATTAATGACATGAAGTAGGGCATATGCTTTAGAATCCGCTACAAGTTAACAAAGTCCAGTATTTCCAGAGTTTCTTGTTCTGTATAATTATTGCTTTGTAATCCACATTTGCCAATTTCCAAGTTACCGATTTTATCCTCCAAATGTTAATGACATGAAGTAGGGCATTTGCTTTGGAGTCCCCTACAAGTTTAACAAATTCCAAGAAAGTCCAATATTTCCAGATTTTCTTGTTCTATTTCTATTCATCTCCATCTCCCAAACCCTGTCTCTGTTTCATTTCCAATGTACCTTTGATTCTTCTAGTCAACTCTTGTGCTATTTTCCCCTCTTTCAAGCATTTTCCATTGAAACACTGGAAAACGTTTCACTGGCAATGTCTCTCTGTGGTCTTTATTATCAGAAGAACAAGAAGCAGAATCTCCTTCTGTTTCACAACTCACTTTCTGTTGGACAAAGTTTTGTATTTCTTCCTTAGCATGTACTTCATCAAAATGATTTTATTCCCCAGAAAAAAGTATTTTGAAGATCACTGGGTACAGCAGTTTGAATCTCATGCCTGCTTCTCACTATTCCCTGAATAATGGAATACATTTACTCCTCTTCTGCCTGGTGTACAATGAATAGTCATTCTCCACAAACAATCTGCTGTCTCCCACTTTTAGTACTTTGTCCTCCTGCCTTTGTCAGAATCAACTATTTCTGCTGGTAAGATTGTATCTTTACTATTAAAGGTCTAGGTTGTTTTCTCATAGCCAGGTTTAGAGCACGGACATGATGTGCCCTTTCAATTAACAATTCCTGTTGTGGAATACCACTCCAGTTGCTTATTTGTGTTTTCATAAAATTAATACAGTCTGTTCCTTCCAGCTTCTCATGTACAGCAGAAAATCTCAGGTTTTCCCTTAGTGCTCTGCCCTCTAATTCTATTATTTTTGAAACATCTCTTCTTGTGCAGTCTCATATTCACCCAGCCTTTTCTTCAATTCAGCCTCTGAGTTTTGCAGTTTTATCACCTTACCTGAATATCTGTTTAAAGCTTCTTCTATTTTTTACAGCCTTTTATTGTTTGAGTTGATATACTCCTAGTGTTTCATTTATTTTAGTCAGGTCTGTGTGCAGTTGCCTTATACTTTCCTCTAGGTTACTGGAAGTCATATCTGGAGCTTGCACTGTGTTTTGATGAGCAGCTACAGTACTTTTCAAGTCAGTATTTTTTGTTGCCTTTTGTAGCTGATTTTCTTTCAAGTCCTCTGTATTTCTTTTTTCTTCGCATCCAGGCAGTGCACTTACTAGCCAGTTACTGAATGTACCCAGAAATCTAGGTCCACTGGCTTTCTCTGCTAAGTTTCTGTTTTCACACCGAGACAGCTAGAGTTAAGCTGTTACTCAATGTGCAGCCATCTTGGAAATCCATACTGTACAGATCCTTATGCTTCTTTAATTTTATTTGTTATTTTTGTGTTCTTTTTTCCTTTTAAGCTTTTTCCATGATAAAATTGGGTATGCCTCTTGATAGGCTTTGAAAGAGGCAAATAATGACAAATGCCCCATACATTGCTCCACCCATTTCAAGAAGTAAATGTGCATTGTTTCTCCGTCAAAGTTAATAAGCGTGCTAGCAACAGTTTTGAAGAAACACTAAATAATATACTAAAAGCAATAAATGAGCAAATATCTAAACAAACTACATACATTAAAAGACATCTACACTATTGTTTTGGCATGTGGTATATTTCTTGAAACTACTGCACTAGATAAGCATGGGGTTTAAAAATCATACTGTGGAAATGAAGTCAAGACGAATGTATAATACTTGCATACTGTTTCATGCAATGTGCATAGGTTTTATTTATATCTACAATGTTATTTAAACTAAAGACAAAAATGCATATGTAATTTTACCACAGAGACTACAACGTTTAACTGAAGCAGATCCATTGTTTAACCTTTATAAAAAAAAGGCTCATACTTTTTGTGAACTTCTTCTACTATGCACCAGAAAGATTCTTTTGAGCAGTTTAACTTTCTACTAACGCCATTTCACGTTGCCACGATGTCAGTTAAAATAAAGAAAAAAGACAGTTCTAACAAAACAACTTAAACGCAAATAGGAAATCCAAATGAAACAGTAAACATTTTAGGAAATGTACTTCAGAAATATGTTAGCTCTCACAATGACTCAATATACCTGACAAGTACTCACCAAAAATGAATTTCTTGACAGAGACCCTGAATTCCTGACTGTTGGGAAAAATCCTCATAGGTGGCAACCCATTCTGCAGCGTAGTTCCCTTTTTTCAGAACTTTTAATAATTATTATTATTGTAATTATTTTCAAGTGGGAGTTGGCATAATGGTTAAGGTGGTTACCTTACAAACACAAGGTACAGGGTTTGATTCTCACATGGGGTAACTGGCTAGGCTTAAAATGGCCCACAAGGGCAATTAGCCTAGTACTTATCTATGAATCTATGAACCTATGAACTTAAAATAATGAACAAACTTGTCTGTATTAAATGTATAGGAGCCATCTCTCAGTTGAATAAGAAAACCCTGCCTACTGTGCAGATGACCTGAATTCAAACTGGTGGCACAGACATTGGAGGATCTGGCACTATGGAAATAGTAGTGAATTGGCTGATGCCATCTCATGCATCTCATTGGGAGGGGCTGCAGCCTGGGCCAGCTGTGGCTTTCATGCATTCCAAACTGCAATTTTCACTTCAATTTCCTTTTAAACATTTCTGACAGAAATTTTTCATAAGTTTCTACTTTATTCTTTGCCTAAGGCTGTATATGTTATTTCATTTGGAACAGAAAATACCCTTTGTTTATTAAAATTGTGTAACTTTTGTGATATTTTTGCAGTTTTGTTTTCTTTGGAGCTATGATTATCTCAGGTGACTGAGTATGTTTTTAGCATTTTATTTTATTTTTTTTTGCTTAAAATAGCAAAGGTGGAACCATTTTGTATGTTAAACACTACTGACAGGAATTTTTCATAAGTTTCTAATTTATTCCTTGCCTAAGGCTATTTTATGTTGTTTTTAATCATTTGGGACTAAAACTATTCTTTGTTTATTAAGATTGGGTGATTTCTGTGACATTTTTGCAGGTTTTTTCCTTTGGAGTTATGATTATTTGAGGTACTTGAGCAGGTTTACAGTATTTTAAATGATTTTTTTTATTTAAATTGTGAAGTTGGTGCCATTTTGTGTGTTAAACATTTCTGACAAGAAGTTTCTATAAGTTTTTACTTTATTCCTTGTCTAAGGCTGTTTTATGTTGTTTTTATCATTTGGCACTGAAACTACCCTTTGTTTATTAAAATTGTGTGAGTTTTGTGACATTTATTTTGTGCTTTGAACTGTGTTACTGAAAATACTGTCATTTTACTCAGTGCAGTGTTCATATTAGTATCCCTACAGAAATAGACGTCATATTGCTACTTAGAGGGAGAATAGTGGGGTTTGTCCATTTTTACTGGGCTGACCATGCAGCCAGTATTTGGTATGGATTTTATTTTTTTGTCCCCTGAATTGATGGGCTCTGATATGGTGCCCACTCTACCATTAACCCTTGTGCACCTAAAAATATATATAAATAAATAAAAACGATGCCTCAGCCTATGACTTGTGACTCCACTGAAGCCTTGGGCTGTCTATTGGACCACTTACCTTCTTCTGCCTCCAGGTCCCCTGGTATGGTGTTACTACCACAACTGTGCATGACAAGAGGATCAGACATGTCTTCCTGGATTGTACCATTGTCTATTTCAGGTGTGGGCGAACCAAACTCTTTAGGTGCAGGGGAAGTCAGTGGTACAGAATCTGTTGCCATTGTTGATACCCCCACCCCCAGATACTCATACCAGTAAGTGCATGCAAAAAGAGATGGAAGACCTCACCACATTGCAAGGCAACAGTCTCTGTTTGTGTTTCTACCTGAGATGGTGGCTATGGCTAGATACCTCTCAACTGTACAGATTTTCACAGAATGTCCGGATTTTGGCCTCATATTTTTGGTCTGTTTTTCATATACTTGTGGATTTCTAGCAAATTTGTGGAAAATAGTTACAGATTGCAGTTAGAAAATAATGACAGATGTTTGATTTTCAGACTTCCTATTCTTCAGAAAAGTCATGCTAATAGAAGACCTGTTATTCTATCTACTTTCTAAGTCTGTAAGAGCAATATTTAAAAATTGTTCCTGTTTTGGGGTCTTTGCCCCACTTTTATTTATGACTTTGTCCAGATTTCTTGCTGTAAGAGGTTGAGAGATATGGGCTAGATCCACTATTCAGGCAGTTGATTACATGGTGCAAAACCTAGGCTATAAGTAATGCTGGCACTCCCACCCACATTCAACCACCCAAGAATCTTGATTTTGAAGGGGATCCAGAATCTGAGGTTTCAGAAATGTTAGTCTAATCAGTCAGTATCCTCTGAGGACAAGTAGGTACAGAAACCTAAACAGATATTTTCTTTTTCGCAAATGTGGGATAGATTTAGGGATGTATTCAATTGGGAACAATCTTCATCTGTGCCCAAGATCAGCAGGGGGTATGATCATTTGGAGGATGAGGGCCTGGACATGGGGACCTTCCCTCCATTGATCCCAGCACTGCAGGATGATTTTAAGAAAGCTTGCAATTTTCCTCTGCTGAATGAGTCTCTACCTAAAAAATGTGCTTAAGAAATTCAGGGTGTGCTCCTCCATGCCTGAACTCCAAGCCCCCTTGTTTGCAGACCCTACTTCTTTGTCCCCAGTGACCTCTTCCAATAAAAAGACTATGGGCTAGATTCATTAATGCCTACAATAAGTGTATACGATCTGTATTCAAGAAAATCCTTACCACATTTTTTATGGTTTCTAGTCACTCAGAAAGAGTACACTAAGTGTACATGTAATCCACACTTTGTGGTAACCTTTATGAATCCTCCTCAGTATTTAAAGCTGCAAGAAAAGCAGTAGGAAAACTAATATTAGGAGGAAGAAGGTGTGAGTTATGCTTGTGTTGTGTTTGTTGTCTCTTCACTCAGAACAATGTACACTTAGTGTAGGCATTAATGAATCCCAGGGTATGTCTTCATCAAACCCAGTGATAACCAAGGCCAGTGGTTAGAATCTCAGGAAAAGAACCTGGTGAAGCCCATCACAGTAGCTTTTGAAGTGTTTAACTACCAGTGTTTTAAGTTTGTGTAGAGGTGCATGTATAGTTTAGATGGGTTTGTTGCAGTTACCTGCTGAACAAAAAGTCTGTGTCAAAGATATTGTTTCCAGTGTTTTCTCAAGTGTCTAAACATGCTTTAAAGAGTGCCTTGGAATGGGCCAATACTGTTTCTAAAAATGTTTTAAAGAGCCTTGGAAGAGGCCAATATTGTTTATACAAATGCAGCAACGTTGGTGGTAAGAAGAGGTATGCTTAGTTGCACAACCAAAACTTTCATGATGAGTTAAAAAATGAAATTATGAATTCTCCACTTTATTCTGATTTATGTAGCAGCTAATTTCTCCTTAAATACTAGGATGATAGAAGTAAACTGATGCAAGGGGTGTCACAAATGTTCTATATTCCCAAATTTCCCTCCATTAAGCAGGATAATTTTTGGTGGCCTAATAAACATAAGTCCCAGCTGAAGAACAACCAAAGCACCAAAAGGAAATGGCAGGATGAGAACTCCATCAAATCTAGCAAGATGAGTTCCTTTCCCAAAATGATAAGTCTCCCTTCTAACGTATGACTATGCAGAGATGCAGCACCTATCTTTCTCAAGTCCCCCTCTGGGTGCTGTTTCTCAAAAGTTAGTTCTCAACAAGGCAGCCTGGCCATCAGTGGTTTCTGAAAAATGGTTGCTCAACACTGTTGGCAGAGGTTATAGATAGCAGTGGAAGGATCAACTGCTGGTGCTAATGGCAGTTTCCTCCTCACCTGCCAGGTGAGAGTTTGACACAGGGGTTACTTTTTCAGAAAGAATGAAAAGTTTCTACTCCAGAACTTTTTTGGTTCCCAAAAAAGAATAGTTGTGGAGACCTGTGTTGGACCTGTCCTTTCTGAGTACCTTTGTCAAGGTCCACAAGTTTAAGATGTTCACCAGGCAGACAGTGCTTCCTGTTTTACCAGACCACTGTTTCATGGTGACCCTGGACTTGAAGGATACATATCACCATATCCCCATTGCTGATCACTTCAGGAAGTATCTGAGATTTAGGGTCTATAATAAATATTCGAATGCTTAAACGTTCAAATCACTAAAGATTGAACTTTAGTGATCGAACACTTAAATGTTTGAATATTTTAAAAAATTTAAAAAAAAAGAAAACAAAAAAAAGAAAAACTAAAGGGTGTAAGCAGGGGGTCTAGCACCCATGCGCCCCCCACACCACCCATTACTTAAATATGCTAACTCCGAGATCACGCTACAGTGTAGGAAATGGAAATTTTCTGTTTCTGCACTGTAGTGCACTGAAGTGCAATCTCGGAGTTGGTATATTTAAGTAGTGGGGGGGGTGGGGGTGCAGGTGGGCTTGCCTCCCTACTTAAACACTTTACATTTTGTTTTAATTTTTTTTAAGATATTCGAACATTTAAGCATTTGATCACTAAAGTTCGATCTTTAGTGATTCGAACATTTAAGCGTTCGAATATTTAATATAGACCTGAGATTTATTGTGTCTGGTTCACTCTATAAGTTCTATGCATTTCCCTTTGGGCTATCCACTGCACCTCAACTATTTACCAAATGCCTTGCTCTGGCATTGGCCTACTGTCAGACTTTTGGTATTTACATCTTTCCATACTTGGATGACTTCCTGATCTGTGCAGTCTGTATCTAGGTATTCGGAATTGCTAGAGAAGGTCTCAAACTTAGTCTCCTAGCAAAGCTTCAAATTGAACCTTTAGACATCATGCCTGACACCTTCGCAAAGACTTGTCTTCCTGGGGGGCTTAATCAACACTGACAAAAGAATGGCTTTCTTCTTGAAGACAGATCCTGTCTTGCCAGATGGTGTTTCAGGAATTCTCCCAGAGGAGCATCACTTTAACAAAAGAATTACTAAACAAATAAGGACTGATGGTGTCCATCATTCTCATGATATCATTGGCCCATCTCCACATGAGGAAAGTTCAGTCGTATGTCTATAATTGTTGACCCAGCACCTACATTCCCTGGAATCTCAGTTGCCAGTGCTGCCATTCATACTACTCAGCCTCTTAGTGCAAGAAATCTGGACAAAGCCTGAAAACATGGGGGGACAAAGGCCCAAAAATAGGAACAGATTTTAAATATTGCTCTTATAAACTTAGAAAGTTCCTAGAGTAACAGGGTTTGTGTTAACGTACATTTTCTGAAGGATTTGAAGTTTGAAACTCAAATGTATGCCATTATTTAGTGACTTCAGTCCTCAGATAATCCCAGTGATTTGTCATAAAATCACAAATTTTATATGGAACAGACCAAAAATATGAGGCAAAAATCTGGACAGTTGAGAGGTATACTGCTGTTCATCAGATGAGAGTTACAGTAGTGGAAAGCGCAGCTTAGTCTCAATCCAGGACATATCTTATTCCCTCCTGTTCAGACACAACTTGTCCAGGCAGATTTGTCTGATTTGCTTGGGGAGCTATGGCAATGGGACTCCAAGTGCAGGAAACTTAGGGGCTGAAGGACACATGGAAGCATATCAGTATCAAGGAAATGTTGGCAGTGATCCATGCCTTGAAAGTCCTTCACCTCCTACAGATTCTGGGTCTTCTACTTGTGGTTATGGACCACACCACAGCGACGTGGTACCTTAACAAACACAGCAGTACAAGGGTCATACCCTCTGTGCTGCTTGGCAATGATAGCCTGGGAGCTGGCATTCTCAGACTTTTCAGGCATCATACGTCCTGTCAGAGCAAAATGTCATGGCAGACAGACTAAGCAGATCCTAGGCAGACCCTCACAAGGAGCAGCTCAAGGCAGTGGTGTTCCATGCTCTAGTCCAGATGTGGGGAATGCCTCAAACAGAAATGTTCACCTCCTTTCAGAATAGATATTTGAAGAAATTATGTTCCAGATATCCTTTCAGCCATGCTTGGAGGACAGATGCATTCTCATTCCTTTGGATGAGAATGTTTCTGTATGCTTTTCCACCATTTCCACTGATTCACAAGGTACTTTTGAAGGGTCAGAAAGAAATGCCAAAGATCACTGTGGTGAATCCCTATTGGCCAAGTTAATCTTGATTTTCCTTTCTAATCATTTTGGCCAGGGACAATTACCACAAACTTCCTCACACTGGATTTGTATGCACCCCAGTTTGGAGCAACTATAACTGGCAACCTGGATGATTAAATCTTGACTGGGTTTAGGCAATTGTCTTATTAGGGTGAGCAGTAGGTGTAAAAGGATGTCAGGAAACCTGCTACTGGAAAATCTTATGTCTACAAATGGATAAGGTTTTCTAAGTGGTGAGTAAATGGGAAGGGAGGGTCCCCTTGAGGCTAAAATCTCTCTGGTCTTGAAGTATTTATGTGAGCTACTGCAGGATGACTTATATGTGTCCATTAAGGTGCATTTAGAGGTCATCTTGTCTGCCAATGGACTTCCCCTCTTTCTTCTTCTGTTTTGATAAAACAGCTCATGAAAGGAGTATTGTTTAATTGTATTGTTTAATATCATTGAACGCATATTAAATGTAGAGGGCATGATGCTATTCAGAGGAGACAGCATTTAATCACTCTGTGGCAAGTCTCAAGGAGGGGAAGTGTGTATATATGTAAATAACAGCTGGTGTAGTAACTGTGACGTGGTTAACTCTTTCTGCTTGGAGAACATTGAATTTCTGTCCTTAAAATGCAGACCCTTCTACTTGCCTAGGGAGTTCAATGGAGTATGTATTACAGCAGTCTACATTCCACCCAATACAAACACCAAGGAAGCACTGTCTACACTCTATCAGTCTATAACGGATGTGCAAAACAACAACCCAGAGTTTGCAATAGTAATTGCAGGGGACTTTATCCAGGCTAACTTACAGACAGTATTACTCCATTACCACCAACATGTGGGCTTTGCTACAAGAGGGGTAAATACACTGAAAAAGGTATACACCAACATTAAACAAACATACAAAAGCAGCACCTTATCCACATCTAGGTAGCTCTGATCACCTAGCCATCATGCTGGTTCCTGCTTATAAATCACTACTGAAAACCAGCAAACCAACAAGGCTATGGCCTGAAGGAGCAGTCTCAGCTCTGCAAGACTGCTTCTAGTAAAGGACTGGTCAGTGTTCAGAGAGTCAGCCATGATAGGCAGCTACATTGACCTGGATATGCTTATTTATTTTTATTTATCATTTGTTTACTAGGAAAGTCCAACTTGGAACAAAGCCAATTTTCAGCGGAGGCCCAGCGAGAAACACTCTAGATGTATGTCTTTGTAACATGGGAGGAAACGAGAACAGCCGGAGGGAACCCACATGAATGCAGGGAAGACATGCAGACTCCACACAGAAGGAACCCCAGCCAAGAATCGAACTGGATAACCTCTTGTTGTGAGGTGACAATGCTACCACTGCACCACTGCACCATCCATACATATACAGAGTCAGTCACGGACTACATCTCAAAATGTGTGGATGATGCAACAACCACCAAGTGCATCACCACATGGGCAAGCCAAAAGCCATGGCTAACCAGTAAGGTGTACAAGCTCATAAAAGTTAGGAAAGCAACATTCAGACCAGAGGGATAACAGACGACTATGGAAGGGCATACAAACCATCACTGACTACAAACTTGTGTCAACCTCATGCAATGACAGCACTGAATATTTGAACCAACTAAATATCTTCTTCAGCAGGTTTGATGCGGATAACAAAAGGTTGGCAAATAAACTACCTGTAGACGAGGATGAAGCAGTGCTGAGCCTGAACACAAATAATGTCATCAGAATCTTGAAACAGATCAACCCAAGGAAAGCAGCTGGCCCAGATAATATCATAGGTAGGGTACTACAGGAATGTGGGAAAGATGTGGCACCAGTACTCATGGACATCTTCAGTACTTCTCTGCAACTAACCAATGTACCAAAAAGCTTCAAGAAGATGACCATCATTCCCTTACCCAGGAAACCACAACAGCATCTCTAAATGACTACTGACCAGTGGCTTTAATCTCGACAGTGATTGCTTTGAGAGGCTGGTTAAAGACCACATAGCCTCAAGCATACCAGCAACTCTGGACACATTGCAGTTTGCATACAGGACAAACCGTAGTATAGTGGATGCCATCTCCCTTGCAGTCCACGAAACTTTGACCTACATGGAAGGCAAGAACTGCTACCCAAGACTACTATTCATAGACTTCAGTTCTACCTTCAATATTGTCATCCCTCAGAATCTGATAATGAAACTACTACAGTTGGGCATCAAGTCCCTCTAATGTACAGTAGAGAGTCAATTATCTGAACTAATTGGGACCTAGGGTAGTTTGGATAATCAGATTGGATAATCAAACATATAATTGAACTGGATAAAAAAACTTCTAAAATGCATGCAGGAATACACTTTTCAACCATTCAGCAATTCCAGTGGACAGTAAAGACTATTTTTCACACACGAGCTGGCTACAAGCTCAAAAAATATGCTCAAGCAAATACGTATAATGTTTACATATTCAGACTTTATGGTTTTTCCTAACCGAAAACTTTGGAAGGCTGGTTCTGATAATTGATGTTTCTGATAATCAATGTTTGGATAATTGACTTTCTACTGTAATTGGATTCTAAGTTTCCTTGTGGAAAGGCCTCAAAAGGTTTGTGTGGGTGACAGTTCTGAAAGAATAATCCTGAATACAGGAGTACCACAGGGGTGCGTCTTAAGTCCTCTCCTATTCACCTTGCTGACACATGACTGAATGGCCAGACATGACTCCAAAAAATCATCAGATTCATGGATGACATCACAGTCATAGGTCTGGTCAGAGACAGAGAGGAGACGGCCTACAGGAATGAGAATCGAACATCTCTTGGGCTGGTGTGACAACTTAGCGCTGAATGTCAGAAAGACTAAGGAACTGACTGTGGATTTCAGAAGGTCTCAAGAACCACACCAACCTCTAGAGATGAAAGGGATGGCAGTAGAAAGAGTCAAAAGTACAAAATTTCTGGGAGTACATATCACTGATGACCTGTCCTGGTCAGACCATGTATCTTACACAGTCAAAAAACCTCAACAACATGTGCACATTCTAAGGAAACTGAGGAAGGCAAAATTATCGAAGACCATCCTCCAAAATTTTTACAGGGGTACCATTGAAAGTGGCCTTACCAATATCATCACTGTCTGGTACGAGGGCTGCAACACCTTCAATCGTAAGGCTCTTAGGTGAGTTGCAAGGGCAGCAGAGAAAATCATTGGTTCCTTTCTTGCACCTCTGAAGACCTACATGAATCGCGCTGCATCAGTAGAGCCAGGAAGGTATCTAATGATCCTTATCCTTCAAATGGTATGTTCTCCCGCCTCTCCTCAGGTAGGAGATACTGAAGTATGCACTGTAGGGCTTCTAGACTTAACAACAGTTTCTTTCCTCTCACCATCAGACTACTGAAGTCTTGTGAAAAATGACCTAGGAGACTGTCAATGCATTCTCCCCTCCTACCACACAGTTATGCTATTTATCTGACTGTACAGACACTTACATATCCAGGCTTTGTTGCACTATATGTATTAAGCTTTTTCATGTGCAATAACTGTGTATATTTAACGCTGGGTCACACCTTACATTACCATTGGACTCTATGAAGTGCAACATAAATCACAATGCAATATTCATGCTGACCGTTCCATATGCTGCTTAGTTCTTATGCTATAGTAATGTCATGCACATGTTGCCACAATTCTATTTATATGTAAAGTGTGTCTGGTCATTTGTTATTATTTTATTCTATTTTTTACTTTTATTTTTATTATGTTATTTTATTCTTCTTCTTCTCTGTATGTATGTTTTTGCACTGGGAATGAAGCATCACAATTTTGTTCAGCTACACTGTGGTGTAGGTCTGAAAGGCAATAAAGTTTTCTTTGGCTTTTGACTTTTTTTGACTATTGCATATGATACCCTCTTACAAGCAAATTCCTCCTACATGGGAGCTCACCTATTTTCTGGAAGAATTGACCTTACCACCTGCTGATTTGAAGATCTTAACATGGAAAACTGTTTTGCATATTGCTCTGACATCTACAAGGCAAGTATCTGAGCTTCCAGCTCTCATGGTGAGACAATCTTACTGGATTTTCCACTGAAATAGGGGGGTGATTTGCACTAACCCTTCTTTCATGCAGAAAGTGGTGTTAGGATTCACTTTCAGTCTATTAACCTCTCTGTGTTCTTACCAGGACTTAAGAATAAGAGAGGGATGATACTTCAAACCTTGGATGTGCAGTGGCGGCTCAGTTATTACCTTGACAAAACAAAACCCTTTATTTCCTGCACAGGGAGAAAGAAGAGTCAAACTGTGTCTAAGCAAACCATTGCTTGTTGGTTGTCCTCTGGTATTGCTTTTTTGTTGCACCCACCATGATAAGGAGAATTCAGGAAAAGTAAAGGCACATTCCACCAGGGCCTTTCCTCTTCAGGGCTGTATTGGAAAGAAGTGGACTCTAGAAGTATTGTAGAGGCAGCAACTTGGTCCTCTGTCCATACCTTTACAAAGCACTACAATCCAGAGCAGGCTTCCCTAGGACTATTCTCCAGGGCTTCTGGACTCTTATCCTTCCTCTTCCCAGGTTGCATTAGCTTTGTGACTCTATCCAAATGTCAGTAAAGCAGTGTATTTGTTGAACATAGTATGGTTGTATAAGTTCTGCTTGCTTGTAACAGTAACTGTTCATAGAACACACTGCTTTACTGGCAATAACCACCCACCATCCCCATCTTTTTGAATGTACATAGTTTGGTGCTGGAGTTGCCACTGAGTTATGCTCAGCAGCCATTTTGTTGTTGTTGTTTTTTGTGTGTGTGTGTGTGTGTGTGTGTGTGTGTGTGTGTGTGTGTGTGTGTGTGTGTGTGTGTATGTGCGTGTGTGCGTGTGTGTGCGTGTGTGCGTGTGTGTGTGTGTGTGTGTGTGTGTGTGTGTGTGTGTGTGTGCGTGTGTGCGTGTGTGTGTGTGCGCGCGCATGTGTGTGTATGTGGTTTTTGGTTTGGAACAGTAATTGCTTGCAAAGCTTGCATGTTGTGGGGCTGTTGCAAGAATGATGTTCAAATCTTTTAGAAAAATTTATTTTGAGTTATGCAGTGGTGTAGTGGTAGCGTTGTCACCTCACAGCAAGAGATTCTCTGGTTTGATTCACGGCTAGGGTGCCTTCTGTGTGGAGTCTACATGTCCTCCCTGTGTTCGTGTGTGTTTTCTCCCAGTACTCTGGTTTCTTCCCACGTTACAAAAAGATGCATCTGGAGTATTTCTCCCTTGGCATCTGCTGAAAATTGGCTTCATTCCAAGTTGGACTTTCCCAGTAAGCAAATGTTAAATAAATAAAAATAAATAAAATAAAAAAGAATTTCCAGTGTTTGAAGGGAGTGACTCACTAAACACAACCATGCATGCTCAATGTCCCCCTGACTCAGATACAGCTCGACTTGCATGTTGGTACTCATACTGCAGGCATATGGCCTTCGCACCAGGTACAGATTGCAGTACTGATACTAATGTAAAGGTGAAGCAGTACCTAGTCCAAGACAGCCCATTCACTTGAATGGGCAACACCCATCCTTTGAAATTTTACACTGGCATTGAATGCCAGTGTAAAATGTCAAAGATATGCATGGCATGTCTGACACTGTGTTTAGAATGAGGTGTAGAGCTCTGCAATTACTCATTAGTATTCATAGCCTGAGGATGCCCAGAGCCATTTTTACAGACTCACATGTGGTATAACTGTTTGGGGTAGTGTGCTACAATAAGCATAAATTGTTTTGGAATCTGACCCAATTTTTGTATTGCTTCATACTTTAATATTGTATGGTTTGATGCTCACAAACTCAAAAAAGGACTGCTTGTGCAACATAATAAAAGCTGATGGTCTGCTGTCCTGGGTTAGAAGGTCAAGCTAGTTACTGCTGTCCTCTGTTAGTATAGTCTGATAGTTTATTCTCTACACATGTACTTGGGTTTCAGACTTAATGCTGTTCTGCATTAGTAGGATCTGATAGTTACTTCTGTCTTCTATTAATACATCCTGTTATTTACAGAGTACTCATTTAGTAGGGTCTGGTAGCTACTGCTGTCCTGGATTAGTAGGGCCTTTTAGTTACATCTGTCTTATAGGTACATAAATTTATAGGTAAGTACTAGGCTATCTGCCCTTGCGAGCCATTTTAAGCCTAGCCAACTTCCCATTTTGTGCTTGAAATAACATATCCCATTTAGTTAGAGAGTGGCCTTACCCATCCCATGGTTGATAATTATATATTACCCCGGTACTTACGTATTATCGCAACCAGATTTCCGCACTGCCATAGTTCGTTATGTGTGTGCAGAAACAGGTCTCCTAACCTGAAAAGGGGTCTGTAAAGAAATAATCGTTAGTCTGTCGCAGGGGGTATGATCCAGGAAGAGGAGTAAGGGTGCAACTTTGTACTGTGGAGAGACGTACCTCTTTGCTCCTGTAACTGCTTGACGATCGCTGCATTTCTCAAATCAATGTTATCGAAGGGAAAGCGAGTCAGTAAATACACCGTGTAACTGTAGCACACATAATCTGTCAAGGACACATTTCTCATACTTAAACAGAAACAAGTGCATGAAACATGGTAAAAAGTGTTATTCAAAGTGTTGTGGATGCCTCAGAAAAAACGTGATGGACTGCTGGACAGCTGTGGTTCAGACATGGTAAGGCAATGGAGTTAAAAACTGAGGTGAGCTATGATCAGAAGCATACATAGCATTTTTAAAAAAATTAAACTGTTTTCTTTTTTCTTTCATTCTGTTAGCTGCAGCAGTACAGCAGTGTTCCACATATACCCTTTTAGATCAGTGTGGAAGCACCCATCGTCTGTATAACAGACTTGCTCAGACTCCTACAGTTGTTGTTGTCATTTGGCATTTCCCGGTTAGGGGTCGCCACAGCGGAACTCCGGTCCGCTAATGATTAGCAGTAGATTTTCACGGTGCCAAGTTGCCAGCTTGATGCCCAACCTTCAATGAAGGCACGTCCATTCACACATGTCTTTCGGAACGCCACTCGACCCGTGGGGAGGACATGCAGACTCCACACAGAAGGCACTTCCCACACACTAGCTGAGAATTGAACGTGAGAACCTCTTGCTGTGAGACAACAACGCTACCGCTGCACCACCGTGGCAGTTCTCAGACTCCTACAGTAATGGTTGCAAATCATTCTCTGGATACTGGTGTGAATGCTGCTGTAACATTGCTAATGGTGCCTCAAATGCATCCAACAATAGTGAAGCAAACCTGTGTTTTCCACAGTATGGTATAACTTTTCCCATAATATGTCAATCCCAAAATTCTTCACACCAGTTTCATGCACTCGTTTCTGTTGAACTGTGCGAAATTCGCAACCACGAAATTCTGGTTGCAATAATACGTAAGTACCATTACCCCTAATGAGAATAACTGGGATCATACCATAGATAGTTTAAGGGGGCTCATGCATGGGGTAAAGCATTTAGGAGCTGCCTCTGTCCATTAGTAATACAGGGGCCAGTCCTGTGGCAAATTTTTTTCCCATCCATAGATCTAAGTTACGCTTGAAAAGGGGCAGGGACAAATTTTGTTTTATGTAGATGGGGATTCTGTTCCAGACTAGTAGTATCCTCTGCAAGATATACCTATCCTTCTAATCCATTCTGTTGATGTTGCAGAAGAGGTTTAGATCCCTAGACTGAGCATTTCTGATGGCATTTGTCTTGCTGATGTGCAGTAAATCCATCAGTAATGGGTCGGAGGATACCTTGTATGCCAGACACAGGTCACCTCTTAGCAGTCTGTAGGAAACTGACTGAAGTGACAGGGCTTTGAGTTGGTCCATGTAGGATGTTGTTTAGGGCTTGTATCCTTTTGGTAAGGCATCTCTGTGGATGTTCGAGTTGTTGCATGTGTCTGGTCAGATACATGCTAAATTGGACATTATATTCAGTGATTGGCCTAATCTGGGCTGAGTAAAGGGGGATAATGACCACCTTAGATCTAGACACAATCCCTATGTTCATAAGCTGTATAATATAGAAGGACTTTCTTAAAACAATACACCTGTTGGCCCACATAAGTTCCCAAATCCTCAACAACTGTGTCAGCTCATAGGGGAGTACTGTCAATGTGGTAGTTTCCTAGGGTCACTAACTTCCCAAAGGATGCAGTACTGCATTTTTTGGCATTCAGTTGCAGTCCATGACTTTGGCACCAGTTATTTATTTGAGACAAGCCTTCCTGCAGGATGGCTAAGTCATTTGGCAATTCAATGACTGCTCCTAGATTGCAGTCATCTGCAAACTTAATCAGCCAGAGCCCTTTGGTATCAGCTTTTACTTCAGAAAAGTAGATGCCAAAGAGGAGAGGTCCCAGCACAGGACCCCGGGGGATCCACTGGTCACTGGCCTCTTTGTGGAAGGTACTTCCCCTATTTTGATTATATGTTTAATATCTGTGAGACAGTTGGCAATCCAGAGTGTGACATATGGGTTTATTCCCAGTTTATTTAGGTTTTCTATTATGCCTAAGTATCAAAAGCTTTGCCCAGGTCGAGGTATGTGGTATGTACCATCTTGCCTTCATCCATTGCTTTAGTAACCGTTTCAAAAAAATCCACCAGACTGAGTAAGCATGGCCTGTCCTTGACAAATTCAAACCGAGACCAGTCCAGTGTTTGCAGTTTCCCTGTCCTGATTTATTAATTCGCTGATAAATCTTTCCACGGCTTTTCATATGAGGCTGGTCAAACTTGTGGTAGTGTAATGGCCTGGGTCTGCAGAAAGTCCTTCCTTATGCAGGTGGTGACTGTAGCTGTTCTTCATTCACCTGGTACAAAACCTGTATGGAGGCTGAGACTGAACAGTGTTGTTAGGGGTGTGACTAAATCGTGCTTCATGCTATTTAAGATGAATATCTTCTGTTAATGCAGCCTGTTAGTTATTGTTGTATTCAATTAGTAGGTTTTGATACTTATTGTTATCCTAGATTAGTAAGGACTGGCAGTTACTACTGTCCTGACTTAATAGGGCTTAGAATGAAAACTTCTACTAGCCTGCCCTGAGACGTGTGTTTGTGTGTGTGTGTGTGTGTGTGTGTGTGTGTGTGTGTGTGTGTGTGTGTGTGTGTGTGTGTGTGTGTGTGTATGTGTGTGTGTGTGTGTGTGTGTGTGTGTGTGTGTGTGTGTGTGTGTGTGTGTGTGTGTGTGTGTGTGAATAGTACTTTGTTTGAAAGTTGCCATGGGTAATGGGCACTGGGAGACAGTATGGTCTATAGACGGAGTAATGAGAAAGGGGCATCAGATTAGTGTGCACTTTTTTTTTTTTTACTTTAACCTGTTGGGCATAAGTGGCATGATTCCACAGACCATCTCTTTGGTAGCCAGCTGACCTATTTGTGACAGTAGAGCAGATGTAAGGACCACAGCATCTGTCCCTTGCATATTCAGTGTGACATTTGGTTGTCACTGTTTACAACAGTATTATGATACATATCAGGATCAAATTTCACTTCTAAATATGTTGGAGAGAGAGGGGTGTGTCCATGATTAAAAGAAAACAGGAACAATTAAATATAAAAAAATGCTTATAATGGTGTTAGTCAAACTGTATCAGAGCCAGACTGGTCTCATCAACAGCTTACATAGTAATTTGTTATGTTTCTATGTTCCTTTGTGTTGACACAGACAGAATAGTTGACCTAGCTGTCAGAATCCATTTCTGTACTAGGACCCCTAACCTTTGCTGTATACACAGGAGTTGTGTCACCTTTGTATAATGCAGTTTTAAATCTATTTCTCAAAGGATGCTAATTCTATGCAGCAGAAGCCATTCCTAATATGTACAGACAGATCTTCAGCCTTACCTGTATTCTGCCACGTGTCCCTCAGCTGTTA
The DNA here is from genome assembly GCF_019279795.1 of Protopterus annectens. NCBI lineage: Eukaryota > Metazoa > Chordata > Ceratodontiformes > Protopteridae > Protopterus > Protopterus annectens. The sequence continues at coordinate 860,746,512 of NC_056739.1, forward strand.
TTGCAGTGTGTGTGTGTGTGTGTGTGTGTGTTTGTGTGTGTGTGTGTGTTGTGTGTGTGTTTTTTTTTGGGGGGGGCTGTGTCTGTGTAGGAGAATTAAGTAACTAGCACAGCCATGCAAAATGCACGAGGAAATATAGGGTATGTAATCCATGTTCTTTTTGTCACTGCCTGCAACAACATTATGATACACATCAGAATCAAATTTCACTTCAAAATATGTGGGGGAGTGTCTGTGATCAAATGAAAACAGGATTAATTAAGAATAAAAAAAATGCTGAAGTTTTTATCACATTTCTGTAGGATAAAAACATAGCTATCGGGGAGGTGTCTACTATACATGTTACAAATGAACACTCCTGTACATACTTAGCACAGTTGAAGTGTCATGTGAGAAGCCTAAAGGAAAAAAGGGTGCAGTTGCAAAGCTGTGTAATACAAGCACTGTATTTAGAAAGCTTAACAGTTCAATATCAGTGGAGTTTCTCACTACAGACTTGTTTGTTCTGGCTGGGCAGGTTCAAGCAGGTTATCTTCTTTATTCATCAGCTCAGCTTTCAGGAGTGCCAGAGGTATATGCAAAGCTTAGGCATTCCAGTGGACACTCCCACTAAGACTGGGTCAAAGTTGCTTCAGTCCCGATAGTGTGAATCAGTCTTATCTCTGAAATGTGCAGCATATCTTTGTTTCTTCCAAGAATGATGACAAGGTATTACATGTTGGCTGACAAACCTTAACAATTCAGCACTTTATTTTTGCAGTGAAGTTACCTTTAAATTTAATTTTGTTGCACACATATTAATTTTTAAAACCATGTAGCGATGCACTGTAAACATGTGAAATATGAGGTTGACATACACTTTCTCCTCCCCACCACAGGAAACCTAAATCCCAATACGTATATCTTTTCTTCAGAATGCCAAAAGTATAAATATTGGATCTGATGTTATTTTCATTTGTTCCTCAACTAATGACTCAGATACTTTTTTTGCAGTCTAGGATCCAAGTCTCAAGCTCCTCCCTTTACCTATAATGCCCCGATCACCAGATCTCGTTTGCTGCTCTAGCGATCAGTCGGGATTTCCCGCTCTCGAGCTCTAGGCAGTTTATTGGTTAATTGTGAGTGATATAAATTAAAGGTCATCCTGTTAAACGCTAGGAGTCTAAACATGAAACTGCACTCATTGCAAGCATTCTTAACCCTGGAAGAAGCTCACATTTGTGCAGTCACAGAAACCTGGTTCAAAGCTACAGAGAGCACCCCAGGCATACCAGGTTACTCATCCGATCATTCATTCAGACCTCAAACCGTGGGCAGCAAAACAAAAGGAGGTGGAGTTAAAATATATATAAAAGACATACACACCTCTAGGCTGGTCAAACAGTATGATGTACAGGAAATAGTCCAGGTGCAGTTTACAACTGACAAGACCCCTATTCAACTCATAGCTAGCTACAGGCCTCCAACTCTGACTCTAGATGCCAACTCCACCTATCTGGACCTCTTAGAATCTATCAGCATTCCACCCTTTACCCTGATCCTGGGTGGCTTTAACTATCCAACAATAGATTGGAAGAAATACTCATGCCAAAACACAAATGCCCAGAGATTCCTTGATTTCGTCAATGCAAATACCTTGGACCAGTAGGTTGACACCCCCACAAGAGGTGAAAATATATTAGACTTGATATTAACCAACATGAGTAACCACTGCAGCATTCCTACAGTGTCATCATCCCTAGTAAGATCCAACAACAAAGCAGTCAGTTTTAAAGTCACAATCTCCCCCGATCCCACCCTAGCTAGGGTCAAACAAAAGAACTTCTCCAAAGCTGATTGCATCCTCTTGAGGGAAGGTATAAACAGTTTCACAGCCCTCTCCCCCTACAAAGGAACTGGCACATATCTCCAAACCTACACCAAAGTACTATATGAGCATTTATATAGCTGCATGGAATCAGGAATACCAGACAAGATGAAATCATCCTCCTCAAGGAAGAGTAGACCTGTCTGGTGGATATCTACAATAAATAAACTCTCTAATAAAAGGAAAAAATTGCAGTCCAGGAGCAAGAAGGAGCAGGTGTCTAATTGGAAGGAATCTTGCCTAAGCCTGAACAAGAAAATAAGAGCACTAGTGAAATCCTCCAAAGCAAACTTCGAGTCCAAACTGGCCACATCTACTAAAGATAATCATAAGGCTTTCTTCACATATGTCCACAATTTCAAGGGAAGCTCCCAGATCTGTTCAGAGCTGCTGGTGAAGGACACCACATACAAAACCATGTAGATATAGCCAACCTGCTGGCAGACAGTTTCAGTGAAAACTTCATCCCTCTGTCCCCCCATCAGTAAAACAAGACATTCCCAGTACCTGCTCCCTCCCCTTATCTGTAGGGAGCAAGTCATGACTGCCCACTCAAAGGCAAAAAATACAGCCTCCATGGGACCTGATAACACCTCAGGCTGCATCTTACATGAATTCAGGCTGGAACTTGCAGCACCATTAGGCACCCTATTCAGCCAAAGCCTGAGTACCGGCTTCATCCCCATCAAGTGGAGGACAGCTACTGTCATCCCTTTGCACAAAGGTGGAATGTCCACCGATCCAGGAAATTATAGACCCATCAGCCTAACTAGTCTGATCTGCAAGGCCATGGAGTGGATTATCATGGACCTTATTAACAAGGACATTGGCAACCTCCAGACACTTGTTCCCACACAGTTTGGTTTTGCCAAGGGGAGGTCATGCCTGTTAAATTTGGTCAACTTCTTTTATACAGTCGCCAAGGCTATAGACAACTGGAAGACAGTGCACACCACCTACATTGACCTGGCCAAGGCCTTTGATACTATTCCCCACTCTGGTATAACAGATAAACTCTCTCAACTAGGCATCAAATCAAATGTTACCAGATGGGTAGAAGACTGGCTTACTGATAGAAGCCACCTTGTCAAAATAGGGGAAGCCACCTCAAGTAGTAAACCTGTAACAAGAGGTGTACCCCAGGGATCAGTTTTGGGGCTTCTGCTGTTTGGGATATACTTCTCAGAGGTGCAGGTGAAATCTAGTGAGATATGGCTGACCAAGTTTGCAGATGACTGCAAGTTGGGTGCTGTCATCAATTCTCCTAGGGATGTGGACAGCCTCCAAGAGGGTCTCACCCAAACAAATGACTGGTGTCAGAAACATGGCCTCAAACTGAATGCTAAAAAAATGCATCATCATCCATTTTGGGGAGAATAACGTCCCCACAAATTATCACATCGATAATAAGGCACTGAGCATGCACTCAGTCGTGAGGGACATGGACACCCAGGTTGATAGCAAACTGACTTTTGACCACCATATTGCCTCCGTTGTATGGAAACCTTTCTATATGCCCCACCTCATTAGTAACGGTATCTCATCCAGGGACAAGGTGGTCATAACATCCCTGTATTCTTCCCTTATAAGACCCATTATTGAGTACAATGTCCCTTTCAGCATGTATCTCACAAAGCACATGCAGCAGTTGGATTGACCACAGAGGTTCCTCACCTGGAGAATCCAGGGCCTCAAACGTATAAACCTACACAGATAGGCTAAAAGCCCTGTCCCTCTACTCAGTCTCCTACAGACTCCTCAGAGGTGACCTCTGTCTGGCATACAAAGCAATCTCAGACTCCACCCTGATGGGACTGCTGCATATCTGCAAGTCAAGCTTCACTCGAGTAACCCACATGCATGACCTCAACCTAGTCTGTGACATCAACAGGACTTGTTGGCAGGATAGATTTGTGTCCAGACTCCCCCTTTTGTGGAATAGACTCCATCGCCATTCAAACCAGAGTACCTCATTAAACCTTTTTAAGCACAACCTGGATAACTGGATGGGGAATAGAAAATACACCCCTGAGATTCAATCTGTGTTCCTGCTTGACAGTGGCATAAGGTGGTGACTTGTTGGAACATGGGCTAAATTCTTGGCTAGGCTTGTAAGGGCCTCGGGGCCAATAGCCTAGTAACTTCCTATGATTCTATAATATAGTTTCTTACTACTAAATCTCTTTTTCATCAGTGTCTTCCTCTTTTTACTCTTTTAGAGTTAGTTTAGACTTTGTATTCTACTTAATGTAGGCTCTATTATACCATTGTTGGTAGACTTTCTCTTTTTTCTTACCTCTCCTGAGGTAATCTTTGCACCATTGCTGGTATTTTTCTTCCTTTCTTTTCTTTTTTTTTTTTACAAAACAAACCCTTATTTGTTTCTTCTTAATTGTTTTCTGATTGTGGTTTTAGTATTCCAGAATAGTGGACAAGCCTACAGGTTTCAAGAAGTGCACTTTCAGTGAGCATAAGATACCTAATTCTGATGTCCGCAGGCAGTGCATGTATTGTTTAGGCCCTACTCACCTTCAGATTTCATGTGAACTCTGTGTGGGTTTTAATGCCAGAGCAGTCAGCGATAGGTGTAATAGACAAATTTTAAAAGGCCTGTTGCCTACTTCTTCTTCTGCAGTCGGTTCTACATCAAGGGCTCAAACCCCATTGAGAAGTCATAAGGCTTTGGAGACCAGGGAGTCTAGAAAGTGCTCCCTGTACAATCTCCTTCTTCTACTCCAAGATCGGAGCCGCAATCGAAAACAAAAAAAGGCCTCAGGTCTGACCTATCAGATCCTACTGCCCCTTAGATCAAAAATGTTTTGTATCTGACTTCATTGGATCTAATTGCATGCCCAGATAGGTCTCCACAAGTCCAGTCTCTGTTCTTCTCTCTAGAGCCAGTATCTTCAAGACAAAGGTCTCCTTTTCTTCAGGAGGCTCCAAAAAGTGTTCTCATCCTCCATTAGCACCCTCCTCGATCAGATCTTCCTGGAGTCTTTCTGAGCATGATGTGGATAGGATTATGAGAAAGTTCCTTAGAGCTCAAATCCAGATGGGGGTCCTTCAGGCTCCCTCCCCATTGGATCCGTGAGCCTGCAACCTTTGACACATCCTTTAGTGACTCCTTCTCCAGTCTAAACTGTGGTTTTGAAGATGTTGAATCCAAAGATTCAGAGAGTTGAGTTGTTGGATCTGAGAATGTTACCTTCCTCAACAGAGACTCTTTCCCTGATCCATTTGGCTCATAGTGTTTCAGAGCATAATGAGTCTAGGAGCCGAAGCGTCAGTGTCAGTTCCAGGTGGATGATTTTTTCTCCAAGTGTTTTGGAGCCATCGCTTCCCCTCAGTGCCTCAGCATTGGACAGCTGGGGACTGATTCTCCTCCTCAGAGGCAGAAGCTGTAGGGAGTTGACCATTAGCTGATCCAAGAGTTTTGGCTCCAGCATGGATGATTTCTACTTTTCCTGGACCTTCTGCCTTTGAGGTAGTGGAAAGGGTTTCTCCCATCCAGGGGATTCTTCTGTTGTCACCTCTTCGGATCCTATTCCCATTCCTCCTCCATATTTGAGTGCTAAGTCTCATCATCTTATTCCAAAGGGACATCCAACCCATAAGAGCTTCCAGACAATACTTGCACAGGGATTTCCCCTTTTTTCTGATACTTCTCCAGAGTATCCCACTGAAGAGGTTCCTAGGAAGAAATAATGTCAAAGGAGGCAACTAGATTCCCCTCAGGAATCATTGACAGAGGACACTAATTTTGATGAAGGGGAAGAGTCTCCCAGATGTCCACCAAAAGATGTTTAATTTGGAGACATTTTAGAAATTCTGCACCAATTGGTCTTCCCAGAACCCTTTTCAGGAGGTATCAGTGTTCCTAGAAGCTTTTGGATCTAGCCTATCTACATCTTGGGTTACCCTCATGGCAGATGAGCTTGTTGACCTTGTCTTTCACTGGGAATGGAAGGAGTTGGACTCTGGAGAGCCCATCCCCAAACACCTGGACAAGATCCTCAGTGCACCACCAGACAGGCAACATTGGTCCAAGGGGATTCATGTAGATGCCATTGTTGTTGTTGCAGCCACAAAAGAGGAGCTATCTGAACAAAGCTCCTCTGTCCATCCCCCTAACAGAGAGTCTAGGACTTTGGGCAGACATGGAAAGTGAGTATATGCATCAGTGACCTTTGCTATACAATTGCTGAATCACCTAGCACATTTTACTAGGTTACAGAGGGACCTAATAAAGGAACTCTCTAACTCTACCCCTGGGTTCATGTTGGAGGAGGAGGAAGTAAAAGCTTATTCTTCATGACTGGCCACCTTGCAAGCCATATCAAATGCATCCATGAGGTTAATTTCCCACATGGCTGAAGGTTCCTCATGGGCTGCAGGTACAGGCATATCCATTAGGAGGCATGCCGGGATGCACTTGTGTGATTTTGTGGAGCCCTTTAAAGTGTCATTCATCAATGCTTGTTTTGATGGAGCCTCCCTTTTTGTAACCACCATTAAAGAGACACTTTCCAGTAGTGAACAAGATGTAAAGACTCTATCTCCAGTAGGAATCCATTTTTCTACCCTGCAGAGATCCTTCTCAAGAAATAAGCACAGTGGTAAGAAAATGTGGTTTTAGAAATCCAAAGGGCTTTTTCAAGATTCATGTGAAGCTTTTTCTGTCAGAGGCAGAGGGGGAAATAATTATAATAATGAAAGATGCCACCCTGTGGGAGAGGGGGTCTGCAAAATCAAGGGTCTTGAGATTCTTTCTCTGATGGACACATCCAGCAAGCCTGAAAGGTTGCCCAACTGTTCTTCTCTGAAGACAGTCAGAGGATTCTTGCCCTTGCACCAGAAGCCTGGGCAGCCATCACAAAAGACACATGGGTGTAAAGAATCATATCCAGATGTTATTTTATTCCCTTTTTACAAAATCCACTGAGGACAAGAAAAAGTCTCCCCGATGTTCCACCCAATCAATGGGAGCAAGCAGCCCTGTGAATCCAAAAGCTGCTAAACAAAAGAGTCACCCAAGAGGTCCCATCAGACCAAAGAGGATCTGGTTTTTACTTTTTAGTGCCAAAGAAAACAGGGGACCTGAGACCAAACCTAGATCACAATTATCTAAACAAATTCATAAAGAACTCCAAATTCTGGATGTTTATGGTTCAGTCCATTATGCCTTTGCTCCAGAAAGGAGGCTGGATTTGCTCTATAGATCTGAAGAATGCACACTATCACATAAACATGAACTAATGATCCCAAAGATTCCCTCACTTCCAGCTGGGAGCCAGTCATTATCAATTCAGGGCCCTGTCCTTTGGTCTCACCACAGCCCCCAAGGTGTTCACCAAATGTATGGCAGTGGTTGCAGCTCATCTAAGACTGCATGTATTCTGGGTGTTTCCTTATTTAGACAGCTGGCTTCTGACTATATCAACCAGGCATCTATTGCTAACAGCCAGAGACTATCTTCTTCAGTTGACCCACTCTCTAATTATCACCATAAATCTTGCAAAATCCAATCATCAATTAGTACAAGTCTTGGAGTTTATAGGGGCTTGCCTAGACACAAAGAATCTTCAAGTGTTCTTACCACAGAGCAGAATTCTTACTTTAACGTTACATGTCAATCAGGTTTTGTCTCATCATTTTCCCCCAGCCAAACTGGTTTTAAGAGCTCTGGGGTCAATGGCTGCTGCAATCACATTAATACCAACAGCTCATTTTCACATGAGGATCATTCAGTGGACTTTACAAGTGCAATGGTCCATTGTGCACTAACCCTTATAATTTCCAATAAAAATGTCCCGGGTATGCAAGGACTCATTAGTATGGTGGATTCAATCCAATGAGATTTGACAAGGTTGCTCCTTTATCCTTCTGATACCCTTAGCCACACCAACCACGGACACCTCCCAGTTTGGGGGGGCATTACTTGGGATAGACTGTTCAAGGCATGTGGACCCCAGTAGAGACAAAATTGCATATAAATGCCCTGGAGATGAGAGTGGTCCTTTTAGTGTTTCAGGCCTTTCAAAACTCTCTCCCTTTGGGGACAACTGCTATTCAAATGGATAATATATCAGTGGTTTGGTACATCATCAAATGGAGGGAACCAGATCTTACCCTCTTTTCCAAGAAGCAATGAGAGTTTGGCATTGGGTACTCTCATCCAAATGTTTTCTTATAGTGATGCTCATTCTGGGGCAATCAGATGAACACAGGCTAAGCAGAACTATTCTGATGCCTCACGAGTGGTCTCTCTATCAGTCAGTGGCAAACATGATATTCCACTAGTGGGGTCAACCATGCAGCAACCTATTCACCTTTTCCCTCAGCAACAATTGCAGCAGGTTCTTTGCCCTAATACCCCCCCTCAGGAACAGTCACCAAAAGATGCTCTAGTCCACATTTGGCCATCCAGTCTTCTTTATGCTTATCCTCCACTACCCCTAATTCCCAAGTTTCTTCAGAAACCTTTCAGGTTGAAGAGCAAGGTAATCCTCGTTGTGCCCTTTTGGCCTCAGCAGATTTGGTTTCCATTCCTTGGGTCTCATCTAATGTGTCCTCAATGGGCACAGGACACCAATCCAGATCTGCTCTCACCCATCAGGCCTGACTCATCCAAACATAACAGGCCTCGCATTGACTGCATGGTTTCTCCCATTCCAATGATGGCTAGACATTTCAGGCTTTCCTCTCCTGTTTGAAGAATTTTGTTTTCATCTCAGAAACCATCTACAAGAAAAATTTGTAAAAGTAAATGGAATAGATTTTCCATACGGGCTCAGCAGAGAGATTTGGATCTTTTCTAAGCACCAATCCCTGTTATCTTAGAATTTCTAACAAATCTTTTTCAAGATGGGGCCAGTTTCTCTACTATTAAAATTCAACTGGATGCCATTTTGAATTTTCACGTTGGAGATAATACTTTCCCTTTGACATCATTTAAGCTGTATAAGGCATTTCTTAAGGGTACTTTTTACTTAAGCCAACTATTAAGGACCCTATACCAGCTTGGGATCTTATTTTAGTTTTACAGAGTCTGATGTAATCACCTTTAGAACCCTTCCCAAAAGTGGTCCTCAAGTTTCTTTCTTGGAAATCAGTTTTCTTGTTGCCATAACTTCAGCAAGGTGAGTCTCTGAACTTCAAGCTCTCTCTTCAAAACTGCCTTACTTAATCTTCATTAAGTAAAGAGTTGCCTTGCATACAAATCTATACTTCTTACCCAAAGTTGAGTCAGAAGGAAACATCGATCTAGTCATCAATTTGCCAGTTTTCTTCCCTAAATTTAAGAATAAAGGAGAATACATGTTCCATTCTTTAGATGTACATAGGCAACTTAATTTCTATCTTCATAAAATGAAGGACATTAGGAATACTGATCAATTATTCATTTCCTTTGCCAAAAACAAATTGGGTAGGCCTGTCTCAAAAACTACAATAGCCAAATGGATAACTAATTGTAGTTCTCATGTGTACTCCTTAAAAGGACTGACCTTGCCAAAACAACCAAAAATTCATTCAACTAGGTCAATGGCTACACCATCTGCTTTTTGGTCCAGAGCTTCCATTGATGATATTTGTGCAGCAGCCACTTGGTCTAACGCTCATACCTTTGTGGCTCATTATAAATTGGACATCATCTCCAGGAATATAGCTGCATTTGGCTCTGCGGTACTCCGGAACATACTTCCATGAGGGCCACTCAAGGTTACTGTAGCTAGGGACTCTGTCCCATTCATTGAGGAACAAATGAAAATGACAACATCAGATATTTAAGTTATGCACTTACCATAACTATGTAGCTGTGTTGTCCATTTTCATTCTTCCTCAAGTTCCCTCCCACCTTTCCCCTTCTTGCTCAAGAAATTCATTGCTGTAATCTGGGTTGGCTAATATAGGGGGTCCTCCCAAAGTCCTTTTAAGTTTTTGGAATGCCTGGGTGGGATATTAATTAAACTTCAGTAGCCTGTGGGCAGTTGTCACTGAAGATGTGTGTACTCTCAGCAGCCACAAGGTTAACATTCAGAGTTTCATTATCACAACAGTTTTATTTATTTTTTGTTAGTTTAGTTTAATCAGGGGAAGCAGGGAAAGATGTCAGCAGAGGATTATGGCAACCTGACAAAGAATCAATTGGCCAAGGTGTGCAAAGCCAACAGACTGCTACATGCCAACCTGATTAAAGAGGAAATGATTTCAGCATTTTTTTCCAAGCACCTTTATTGAATTATCACTTGTGATATAGGCAAATTTGCATTCATATAAAAGTAGTCACACTATAATTAACATAATAAACATTTTGCTTCAAATATATTGCTATATATCTTATAACATAAGCAACATTACATAAATTATTCAATTTCTGTCTTTTATTTTTAAACAAGAAGCAAAACTAGTACATAAACCGGACAACTGCCCTGCCCTAAAATATATCCTCCCTGTCAACATTCCCACTAGAGACCTCAGATCAAACAATAGACAACTGATAGACATACACAAGACCAACAAAAGAGCAGGCAAGTGTCTCTATTCAAATACCACAGCCAAACTATGGAACATCCTACCAAATACTGTCACCAGTATAGACAACCCCAAACTACCTCTACAATTCCTGGATTTGCCAGTACTCAATATGATATTTCTTTCCACACTGCTATGCTCTCCCCCACTCCACTTTCATTTCCACCCCCTATAGCATTCCTATAACCTTACCTTCACCCCTAAAATCTATCAACTTAATGTCAACAATCTACAGACAAGTATTTCTCCCCTTTCTTTTAGAATGACTTAACTCAACTCTAAATCTCCTAGTAACATACTACTCCTTTCTATTTCTTAACACCTTACCTCAGCTACTACCCACTAAATCTTTAAAGTGTTATTTATTACTTGTCTTTTCAAAACCTTTGTAACAATTGTTTTAAAAATGTAAAATTGTCTGTACATTATTTACTACCAAATGTTTTCCTACACAAGTCTATGACATGATGTCTCGAATATGATTATGTACTCTGTGATGAAATATTTACTGTTTTTGGCATGAATTTACTAGTATATTAACTTTGTTGATATACTTACTACTATCTATCTTTACTGTTTTGGAGCTAACCCCAGGCCTCCGTTTAAAATGGGTTTCTGACCCAGTTGGGCATTCCCTGTCACCAAATGTCAATAAATAAATAAATATCTTTATTAAATTATCACATAATATATAGGCAATCGTACATTTATACAAATGAGAACAAACCACACCGTCACAATCCTAGTGTCACAATCCTAGTTGCAAGCATTTTACATCACAAACCATACTGACACACTCCCAATTGCAAACATTATACATCACTTAAAATCTACCCAATCATTTTCAGACAGATGTTACATAGCTCATTTAAGTCCTGCCTTTTTTTAAACCTCATTCTTCTCCTGTATGTATTGTTCCCACAATTCACATTTTTTCCTTTGTAGTTTGCTCCTACCCTTTTCTAAAGATCTCAATTCCAGTTGTTTTATCTCTGTTCCTATATTCACTTCTTCTAGTATAGTTGGCTTAGATTTTGATTTCCATTTTCTAGTAATTGCTTTTTCGGTTGTGTGACGACCGTGCTCTGGCCCAGCAATCAAGGAGCTTCAATCCTCACCACTAACACCAGGGAGGTTGTCTCCTAGAAGAGAGGAAAGGATAACTAATACACACAGTAAAGTACAATTTCCCTTAAGTGCACACAGAGATCACAGTCAGTCCGGGGCTGGTTGCTCCCTTGCTCACCAGGTCCCCAATAAGACTCCCCACTGGCACAGCTATAGGGTCAAGGTCTCGGCCAGGCTGGGCAAGCTAAAACATCCAGTGCCCTATCTGTCCAACCAGTGCTTCATGTCCCTCCCAAGTAACTGACATAACACCCAAACACTGTGAGATAAGTATTTATACAACTTCACAGACACTCCTGGGAAAGGCTGACACAGATTCTCCAGCTGTGCCCCTTTACCCAGACCATACGGTAGTAATCCCTGCCACCACCCAGCTAATAATATTAGCTACTAAAAGGCCCTTAAAAGGGTGTCCAATTATTACTGGGCAATATACATTATTATCCAATGGTAATGTGACTATTCAGTCTAAGCTTATTGGAAGGGCTCAGACAGTAAACTCTATAAATATATAATGTACTCTAAAGCATAATTTATCTCTATATAAACCAGCCACAGGTAGGAGGTTTTAAAAATATTTAATAATAAACAAAACACAAGATAAAACTACTACACCACAGAGATATCTAAGAGTTCAGAGACCACACAGAAACTTAAAATAATACAGTAGGACAGGTCTGATTTCAAAGAAAAATACCTAGTTAATCTTCACTAGCTTTAACTATTTTTACAAGAAATCACAGTGCTAAAACATACTTGTGAGCATTAGGCAGAGTGCTGTTAAGTTGGATATCAAGATCAAAATGTTCCTAGTCTCTTGTGAGAAATAGTATTTAAACAGTACTAAAAAACATGTCTCTAAGGCCCTCCCAAATTACATAATTTTGACACTTAATCTGGCGTTCTTAGGCCACAAACTGCATTATTTCACAATCTAACACCTGCTCAGAAACTTACAACAATATAAGTCATTTCACATGTATACTCTAACAGAAATCAGAGCAATAAGGCACATTCCACATCTAAATTCTGGTCATAAACTTTAGCCTTAAAACAATGGGCATGAAACCTTCATCCAGACTCGCAGGAGCCAAATTTTAACATAAAAGGGTCACACCATGCTTCACTAGGCCAGTAGAGTGCAATGTTGTCACATATTTTGCAGTTCCACATTTCACAGTATTCTTTTACACTCAAGAAAACATGCCTGTATTTCACATTTATTTACAAATGCCAGAATTATATATCAAATTCTATTTGACTAGGCTGGCAACCTTTGCCTTTCTCTTCCCCAATTGTCACATCTCTTTCCCCCTGGGGAACTCAAGCAAGTTTTTCAAGTGCCCCTTGAGAAACGTCTCTTGAAAGTGTCATGTCTATCTGGGTGTACCTCACCCCATTCCCTGTCTTGAGAGCCCATCTGCATTGGCATTGCTACTCCCACTGCGGTGCTGCACTGACATATCATATGCTTGCAACCCCAGGCTCCAACTTAGCAACTTGGCATTTTGATGACTGGCTCTGTTTAACCATGTTAGAGGGTTGTGATCTGTCATCACAGTGAATTTTCTTCCATACAGATAAGGCTGAAGTTTTTGTAGTGCCCACACTATGGCTAGACATTCCTTTTCTACTGCTGCATAGCATTCCTCCCTGGGTTGGAGCCTTTGACTGAGATAAACCACTGGGTGCTCTTCTCCCTCTGAAGAAATCTGGCTAAGTACAACCCCCACCCCATAGTTTGAAGCATCCATCTGCACAACAAATGCTTTGCTATAGGCTGGACTGGCTAACGCAGGGGGTCCTCCCAAATATTCCTTAAGCTTCTGAAATGCCTGCTTACATGCTGGGGTCCACACTACCTTATCTGGCCTGTTCTTCCTTGTCAGGTCTGTGAGGGGAGCAGCTATGGTACTATAATTGGGAACGAACTCTCTGTAGTACCCTACTGTCCCTAAGAATGCCCTCACCTGCTTTTTGGTAACAAGTGCAGGCCATGCCTGAATAGCTTCCACTTTGGCAGGTTCTGGATTTATCTTAGCACTCCCCACTCTATGTCCTAGGTAGGAGACTTCTGCCATACCCAACTGACATTTGCTCTGCTTAATGGTCAACCCTGCCCTCTGTAGTCTGCCCAGCAACTCTCTAACATGCTGAAGGTGCTCCTGCCAGGAATGCCTGTAGATAGCAATATCATCCATGTAAGAAAGGGCAAACCCTCCTGCTCCTGCTAAGATATCATCTATCAGCCTCTGGAAAGTTGCTGGGGCAATCTTCATCCCAAAGGGCATCTTTGTGAACTCATACAAGCCAAAAGGAGTCACAAAGGCTGACTTCTCGCTAGCACTGGGAGTCAAGGGCACCTGCCAGTAACCCTTGGTAAGATCAATGGTTGTAAGACACTTAGCCCTACCCAGCTGCTCTGGGGCCTCATCTGTCCTAGGCATGGGGTAAGCATCTGCCTCTGTGTGACTATTTAATTTCTTGTAATCCACACAGAACCTGGTGCTGCCATCCTTCTTTGGCACCAGTTCCACTGGGAAGGCCCAGGGACTGTTGGACTCTTGAATCACCGCTAGTCCCAACATCTCCTGTACCTCTTCCCTCAGAGTCTGTTTGACTCTCTCAGGCACCCTATAAGGGGCCTGCCTGATAGGCCTTTGGGGTCCTGTATCCACATGGTGCTGCACCAGGGGGGTGCTCCTTGGTTTCCCGGTGAACATGCCCCCAAATTCCTGCAACACTGCTCAGATTTCTCAAACCTGGGTAGGAGATAGCTGCTGGGACATTCCTACCCTGTCCACCAAGGTGTCAGCCCAAGCATCACTGAGGAGATCAGTCACAAGGTCTCTCTCAGACTCCTCCTGCAATCCACTGCAAATGCTCAGCACAAGGCCTCCCTATCATGGTAAGGTTTCATCATGTTAACATGGTACAATTTGTGCCCCTGCCATCTATCTAGCACTTCCACCATGTAGTTAACATCACTTACCTTTCTTACTACCTTGTAGGGTCCCTCCCAAGTTGCGTGTAACTTGTTGTGTCTGATAGGAATGAAAACCATCACCTGCTGCCCTACAGCATACTCTCTAGCTCGACCATTCCTGTCATACCACACCTTTTTCTGTTGTTGGGCTTCTGCCAGGTTCTCCTGGGCCAAGCCCATGAGTTCCCTGAGCCTTGCCCTGAGGTTTAGGACGTATGCCACAACAGACTCCTTGTGAGACTGACACTCACCTTCTCACTCATCTCAAATTAAATCTAGAGATCCCCTCACCCTATGCCCATACAGCAACTCAAATGGTGACAAACCTGTGGATTCCTGGGGAACCTCTGTGTAAGCAAACAACAGATGGGGCAAATATTTGTCCCAATCCCTCTTAAACTGATCTACAAATGCCTGTAGCATGGACTTGATTGTAGAGTTTAACCTCTCAACAAGACCATTAGTCTGGGGATGGTAGGGGGTGGTCTTCATGTACTTCACCCAGCAGGACTTCCACAGACAAGCCAGCAGGTCTGACATAAAATCAGCACCTCTGTCAAACAGTATTTCTTTTGGGAAACCTACCCTGCTGAAAATCTCTAGCAAAGCATTTGACACCTCCTTGGCCTCAATGGAGGACAAAGCCACTGCCTCAGGGTATCGTATAGCATAATCTACAATCACTAGGATATACTTTTTCCCTGTGGAACTTGTGGTACTCAGAGGACCCACAATATCCATAGCTACCCTCTGAAATGGCTCCTCAAAAACAGGCAAAGGCATCAAAGGAGCTCTCACCTTGTCTCCTGCCTTGCCTACCGTTTGGCACTGCTCATAGGTCCTGCAGTACCCTGTTACATCTCTGGAAATTCTGGGCCAATAGAAGTGTAGCATAATATGCCTCTTTGTGCGTTTTATGTCCATATGACCTGCAAAGGGAATATCATGGGCTATGGCTAGAAACACCAGATGGTGAGCTCTAGGCACTACCAACTGCTTTACTCTCTCACCTTCTAGCCCCACCCTCAGGGGTCCAACCTCTGTACAGTAACCCTTTGTTCCAGTATACAGATTCCCCCTTCCCTTGAGAATAAGGTGCCTCCCTACCTACCTGCCTCAGGCCTTGCAATGTAGGGTCTGAGAGCTAAGCCTGTCTCAAGTCTCTCCTTGTAACCCTTCCCAGCTCCCCTTCCACAGGAAGTCTGGCATCCTCTGACAGCGGTGCCTCACTGTCAGCCTGGGTACTACAACTCACCTTTACCTTTGCAGTTACCCTGTCCAAGGGAACACCAGTACCCACAAGCAGCTGTGACTCACATTGAATCTCACTGCTACAGAGCAGCTCCCTCTCTGAAGTAACCATCTCAGCAGTCCTGGCTGCAAGTGTGCAGTCTGTCTGGGTCTCCCCCAGGCTAACAGACCCACACTCTTATTTATTTATTTATTTCAGTTTGATTACTGGGGAGGTCCACTGGGCTTTGGGGCCCATTTTCAGTGGAGGCCCGGGGAGAAAAGCTCCACAAAAACAACAGTATTTATTACAAAAGAGTTCAGACAAAAAATAATTTACAAAGATTAAACAGGATTTTAAGAACAGTCTACAGTAGTACAATAATTTACAATGATTAACAGGATTTTATGAACAGTCTACAATAGTAATGTCCGATGGCAAAACATAGTAAAATATTAACACATTTGGTTAGGTTTCAGCACAAGAGAAAAATGAAGAAAAATATTCTGGGATGAAGAAAGCAGGAGGAGATAACTTTAGTTGCTCATGCAATTAGGAATATAGAAGAGAAGAAGAGAAAAAGATGGTCAGCCTAGGGTGACTTAGTGTCTCTCCTTGTAACCCTTCCCAGCTCCCCTTCCACAGGAAGTCTGGCATCCTCTGACAGCGGAGCCTCACTGCATGTAACTGCATAAGTACATAGTACTGCCTCGTCCAAATCCTTCCCTCTCAGGACATCTGCAGGATGGTAGTTCCATACCCCTGTTTTCTCAAGACAACCTACTGTTGGCATTTTGTCTTTCTCACTTACTGGCACCCTCACCTTTGGTTCCCCACCTTGTCTCCATGGACATCTGTATGCCACATGGCCCCACTGGTTGCATTCAAAACATATAACCCTAGCTCCTGGACGTATACCTGGACTAGTGGCTTCCCCTGCTACTAGCGGATTTTGTTGTGTCAGTCTGTGCTGCCCATCATGGGTTCCTTTATACTCATGAGCAGTACTGGGGGTCCCCTTCCTGTGCAGGGCTGCCCTGCTGGCCAAATATAGGTCTCCCTTCTTCCCCAACTCCTCTGAAGTAGCACACTGTTTATCAGCTAACCAGATCCTCGTGTCCTCAGGCAAAGTGCTAAGAGCTTGTTCCCTTACCAAAAGGTCTGCTAGCCCTTCAAAAGTGGTGACCTGACATCCACTCACCCAGCTATGAAAATAAAGTGCTCAGTTCAGCAGCATATTCACATACATTTTCATCTGCCTTGTGTCTATGCTCATGAAACTTTTTCCTATACATTTCAAGTGTTAGCTTAAAACATTCCAACAAGTGTCTTTTTACAGCAGTATAATCAAAACAGTCAGTGTCATGCATTTTTGCTAAAGAAGTTACAGCTTTACATGGAGTAAGAGGGTCAGGAACCATACCCAGAGCCCTTGGTCAAGTTCATACTGTTTACATACCCGGTCAAACATATGAATGAAGCTATCAAAATTCTTCCCCCTTTAAATTGTGGAAGAAATTTATTGACCTTTTGTGCTTCTGGGGTCTGTTTACTCCCTTCCCCATTACCTCCATGACTCTGGGAAAGAGTCAGCATTTCCCCTCTCATGCTTTCTC
The DNA here is from genome assembly GCF_019279795.1 of Protopterus annectens. Lineage (NCBI taxonomy): Eukaryota > Metazoa > Chordata > Ceratodontiformes > Protopteridae > Protopterus > Protopterus annectens. Next base: position 860,763,872 of record NC_056739.1, read on the forward strand.
TGCCATTCCTGTTCTTCAGCTTCTAGGCTCCTCAGTTTCTCAGCTGCTCCTAGTTCCATACCCCTGGCCTCCAACTCAAGTCTCTTTAGCTCCAGCTGGATTTTTAAGTCCACTGCAGAAAGGTTGAGCTGTCCATTCTCCAAGGATATTGTATCTCCACTGTCAGTCTGATTGTCCTCCAGGCTTCTGTTTTCTGATGCAGCTGTAACCAAGGCTGCAATCAAGTCTGTCTTAGTCAGGTTTCCATGCACCAGCACCCTAGCCTGGCACATCCCCACCAGCTGGCTCCTTGTCAGCTTTCCATACTCCTCTGCTGACATGCTGCCTGCTCACCCTGACTAACACTAAGCTAACAAAAGAAATAAAACAATTGTGATCTGAACTCTGAGTATACACTGCATAGCTGTTTTAGAGTACAAAACACTTTTAGGGATCACTGTACATAAGCTACAGGAATTTGCTCTACCCACACCACTACAAGCCAATTAGTGTGTGAAGTAGATCCCACCACTGCAAACCACTTGTGATGACCGTGCCCTGGCCCAGCAATTAGGGAGCCTCAATCCTCACCACTAACACCAGAGAGGTCATCTCATAGAGGAGGGGAAAGGATAACTAATACACACAGTAAAGTACAATTTCCCTTAAGTGCACATAGAGATCACAATCAGTCTGGGGCTGGTTGCTTCCTTGCTCACCAGGTCCCCAATAAGACTCCCCACTGGCACAGCTACAGGGTCCAAGTCTCAGCCTAGCTGGGCAAGCTAAAACCTCCAGTACCCTCTCTGTCCAACCAGTGTTTCGTGTCCCTGCCAAGTAGCTGACACAACACCCACACACCTTGAGATAAGTATTTATACAACTTCACAGACACTCCTGGGAAAGGCTGACACAGATTCTCCAGCTGTGCCCCTTTACCCAGACCATATGGTAGTAATCCCTGCCACCACCCAGCTAATAATATCACTTACTAAAAGGCCCTTAAAAGGGTGTCCAATTATTACTGTGCAATATTATTATCCAATGGTAATATGACTATTCAGTCTAAGCTTATTGGAAGGGCTTAGACAGTAAACTCTATAAATATATAATGTACTCTAAAGAATAATTTATCTCTACATAAACCAGCCACTGGTAGAAGGTTTTAAAAATATTTAATAATAAATAATTAAAACACAAGACAAAACTACTACACCACAGAGATATCTAAGAGTTCAGAGATCACACAGAAACTTAAAATAATACAGTAGGACAGGTCTGATTTCAAAGTAAAATACCTAATTAATCTTTACTAGCTTTAACTATTCCTACAAGAAATCACAGTACTAAAACTTACATGTGAGCATAAGGCAGAGTGCTGATAACTTGGATATCAAGATCAAAATGTTCCCAGTCTCTTGTGAGAAATAGTATGTAAACATTACTAGCAAACATGTCTCTAAGGCCCTCCCAAATTACATCATTTTTGACACTTAGTCAGAGTTCTCAGGCCACAGACTGCATTATTTAGCAATTTAACACCTGCTCAGAAACTTACAACAATACAAGTCATTTCACATGTATTCTCTAACAGAAACCAGAGCAATAAAACACATTCCACATCTAAATTCGGGTCATAAACTTTAGCCTTAAAACAATGAGCATGAATCCTTCATCCAGACTCACTGGAGCCAAATTCTAACATGAAAGGGTCACAACATGCTTCACTTGTCCAGTAGAGTGCAATGTTGTCACATATTTTGCAGTTCCACATTTCACAGTATTCTTTTACTCTCAAGAAAACATGCCTGTATTTTACATTTATTTACAAATGCCAGAATTATATATCAAATTCTATTTGACTAGGCTGGCAGCCTTTACCCATCTCTCCCCAGTCATCACAGGCTGCCACCATTATTACACCCTGCAAGGCCTTACCATGTCCAGGCAGCTCCGATTCTGTATCATCGCTCAGACAAATCATCTCCCTTGTCAGACCAATCTGCCCACCCAGCATCTCCGACAGTGCATCCTGCAGGGAATCCTTAAAGTCCACCAATTCACAGCACTCCCAGAAAATATGTTCCCAATTACCTGTTTCTTCTCTGTCACACCTTCAACATTTACTGTCTGCCTGAGGTAAAATTCTCTGGAGTCTACTTGGGGTATAGAAGTATCTATGCAAACAATTCAGGCAAAAATCTTAAATCTTCTAGATTTGTTGCATATTTGGAATACATACATATTTCTTCCCATTGTTTGTTTGTAAATTGTTTATGCAGTCTCTCTTCCCATTCCTTTCTAACCTCCTTTGATTGATTCTTATAGTTATCATGCAATAATTTATATGCTCTACTAATTATTCCTTTTTACTGGCAGTTTTTATTCTATAGTCTACTAAAAACTCTACCAATGCTGCTCTTTAATTTAGGACCCCCCTATTTCTTTCTCTTTGCCTATACTCTGATATCAATCCCTGATAGGGAAGGTAATCTCTAACCTGCAGTCCAAATAAATTCTTGGTGTCTTCCCATTCTATCACCTTTACCTCTCTAGTTATTTGCTCCCAACACCTTGTTCCCTTGACAATTTTCTCCAATAAATTCCAGCCCTCTTTTGCCTATTCTCTATATCCCCAATTGCAGTCTTCCCTATCGGCAGAATCTCCTTTCTCCAATCCCGTGTTGGCTTACTTCTTAGAATACATTCTGCTACTTTATGGCTATAATACTCTGTATGGTTATTGTTATTCTCTTTAAAAGCCTGCATACAAAATCCCAGTCTCTCCTTGTTTCTTGAGCTGAACCTCTGTTTTATCATCATCCCTTCCCACTTTTAAATACAGTATTCTGCTTGTGCTATGTATAGGAGTCTGAACTGTGTAGCTCTGAAATACCCCTTCAGATTGGGTAAACCCAATCCTCCTTGTTCTGCTGGAAGAATCAGTGTATCCCACTAGATTCTTGCCATCTCCCCCTCCCAGATAAAGTCATTTGGCTCTATATTAATTACTATCCACAACTTCTCCTCTGGTTGATAAAAATATGCCTGATCTGTGTATAAGATTAAAGGGATTAAACACATTTTAACTGCTTGTATCTTATTATCCATATTCATACAATAAAGCTTCCATTTTCTCAGTTATTGTATTATCTTTTGTTTAGTCTCTTCTCACATATCTTTAGCTGCCACACTAGAATCATTTTTAATTCATACTCCTAAATATTACTGTGATGATTGGGGAGAGATGGGCAAAGGCTGCCAGCCTAGTCAAGTAGAATTTGATATATAATTCTGGCATTTGTAAATAAATGTAAAATGCAGGCTCGTGTTTTAAATGTAAGAAAACACTGTAAAATGTGAACTTCAAGATTGTTGCAACATCACCATCTGCTGTAAGGAAAACCAAGCCAAGTATTTCAAATGTGTCTTGTAAAGTTGAAAAGATCTTATGAATCTCTTTAATGTTTTACAAGTCAGTTCCAGTGTGTCTGGATGAAGGTTTCATGCCCATTGTTTTAAGGCTAAAGTTTATGACCAGAATTTAGATGTGGAAGGTGCTTTATTGCTTTACTTTCTGCTAGAATATATGTGTGAAATGCCTTGTATTGTAAGTTTCTGAGTAGGTGTTAGATTGCTAAATAATGCAGTTTGTGGCTTGAGAATTCAGACCAGGTGTTAAGATGATGCAATATGAATATTGGGAAAACCTAAGTGTCAAAAATGATGTAATTTGGGAAGGGCCTTAGAAACATGTTTGTTAGTAATGTTTAAATACTATTTCTCACAAGAGACTGAAAGCATTTTGATCTTGATATCCAACTTATCAATCAGTCTGCCTTGTGCTTACATGTAAGTTTTAGCACTGTGATTTCTTGTAGGAATAGTTTAAGCTAGTAAAGATTAATTAGGTATTTTTCTTTGAAATCAGACCTGTCCTACTGTATTATGTTAAGTTTCTGTGTGATCTCTGAACTCTTAGATATCTCTGTGGTATAGTAGTTTTGTCTTGTATTTTAATTATTTATTATTACATATTTTTAAAACCTTCTACCTGTGGCTGGTTTGTGTAAAGTTAAGCTCTAGAGTACATTGCATATTTATAGAGGTTATTGTAATAGGCCACTCTAAAGTAAGCCTTGACTGTTAGTCATACTACCATTGGATATTGATATTGCACAGTAAAAATTGGACACCCTTTTAAGGGCCTTTTAGTAGCTGATATTATTAACTGGGTGGTGGCAGTAACTACTACCATATAGTCTGGGTAAAGGGGCACAGCCGGAGAATCTGTGTCAGCCTTTCCCAGGAGTGTCTGTGAAGTTGTATAAATACTTATCTCAAAGTGTGTGTGTGTTCTATTAGCTACTTGGCAGAGATACTGGTTGGACAGAGAGGGTACTGGAGGTTTTAACTTGCCCAGTTAGGCTGAGACCTGGACCCTATAGCTGTGCCAGTGGGGAGTCTTACTGGGGACCTGGTGAGCAAGGGAGCAACCAGCCCCAGACTAACTGTGATCTCTGTGTGCACTTAAGGGAAATTGTACTTTACTGTGTGTATTAGTTATCCTTTCCTCTTCTATGAGACAACCTCCCTGGTGTTAGTGGTGAGGATTGAGGCTCCTTGATTGCTGGGCCAAGGCACAGCCGTCACAATTTCATTTTACCATGTTCCCATAAATATGGATATTCCTGGACCAATTTTTGCACGGGTACATGATTTACTGCTATTGCTTTTGTTTTAGCTTTATTAATTTTGTATCCCAAAAAGATTTGAAACTGTCTCAGAATGTTCCACAATACTGTAAAGTCTCTTTCTGTTTCTTTCAGGTATAAAATAATACCATCTGCAAATAAAGGCAGCTTATCTTGACTACCATACCAATTATATCCTTGAATTTCTGAGTCCCTTATTTTCTTTGCCAATGGTTCTAAATATATTGCAAATAATAAACGGGAAAGAGGACACCCCTGCCTGGGTCCTCTGCTCAAGCAGAAATTATCAGAGAGGACTCCACCCATTAATGTTCACCTCCAATCTCTCATAAATCCTCCTAATCAACCTTATAACTTTTTTTCAGGAAATGTAAATGCTTCCATTGTCCTGCTCATAATGTCCCAGCTTATTCTGTCAATTGCTTTCTTTGCATCAAGACCAACCAACAACAATGGTATTTTCTTACATTCTGCTTCCCTCTGAATCATCACTGTTCTGTTAATGTTGTCAAATGTTTGTCTCCCTCCACAAAACCACATTGATCCATATCTATCAGTTTTGGCAATACTTTTGCCTTTCTTTATCCATTATAGACATGAACACTTCATAATCATGGCTTAGTATTGAAATGGGCCTGTATGAAACTGGATCTGATGGATCCTTACTCTCTTTAGATATTACAGCTACTACTACCTTCTTTCAGGATGTTGGCACTTCTCCTCCTCTTAAAATACTGATAAAAAAGCCTTCCAGATCTTTATTCATTTTTTTTCCTCCTAGCTTCCAAACTGAAATGATTTCAGTATTAACTGCAGCTGCAGCATGGACTATCAACCAGGAAGACAACCCTCTGGTGATGGAGATGTGCAGCCATCAGAAACAGGACAGTTCACCTTTTCCTCAGAAGACTTAAAATTCCATCTGGAGTTAGAGAGACTTGAACCTGAGGCCATACGTTTGGAATTAGAATCAGTGGAGAGACTGAAGTAGGCAAAACATATGGAATTAGTATCAGCAGACAGACTGCAGCATTTGGAGGTTGAAGATAATAAGAAACGACAGCATTTGGAGGCCAAAGAAAAGCAGAAACAGTGCCAACATGAGAGTGAGATGCTGACTGTTCGTCAGGGTCATGAAGGTAATGGGGAAAGGAATAACCAAACCACAATGGCAATAAGGGTCAGTAAATTTCTTCCACACTTTCCAGAGGGTGATCATTTTGATAGTTTTATTCATATATTTGAATGAGTATGTAAACAGTATAATGTTGACCAAGGGCTCTGGGTACAGTTCATGACCCCCTTACTCCATGATGAAGCTGTAACTGGTGTTTCTAAATTGCCTAAAACTGATTGTTTAAACTATGATAACCCTAAAGCTTACAGAAAAAAGGTTTCGTGAGCATAGACACAAGACAGATGAAAGTGTATGTGATTATATTATTGTGTTAAGCACTTATTTTCATAGGTGGGTGAGTGGGTGTCAGGTCACCACTTTTAAAAGGCTGGCAGACCCTTTGGTGAGGGAATAAGCCCTTACCACTTTGCCTGAGAACATGAGGATCTGGTTGGTTCGACTGGGACTGTAACTCTGCAGATGAGCTGGGGAGAAAAGGAGATCTCTACTTAGCAAGCAGAGCACCACTGCACAAGAAGGGAAAACATAGTGCTGTACATGGATATAAGGGAACCCATGGTGGACAGCCTAAACCACCCCAACAAAGTCCATCAGTAACAGGGGAATCCACTAGTTCAGATACACAACCATGATCAAGGGTTAGATGTTTTTAAATGTAACCAGAGAAACCATGTAGCATACAAATGTCCACTGAAGCAAGGTGCGGAACAAAAGGTGGGGGAGCCAGCAAGTGGGAATAACATCACACCAGTGGTAAGTTGTCTGGAGACAACAGGGGTAGCACACTATCACTGGAGTTTGTATCCTATCTTAGTGGATGGAAAACAGGCCACTGCTAAGAGAGATATAACCTCTAAACATAACCATTGTGAAGCCTGCAGTGGTTAAAGAGGAGCAGTATTTGCTTGGGAAGTCCACTCCAGTTAGAGTTTTTGGAGGGACCTCATTCCAAATACCTTTGGCCAGTGTTCACCTTGGGGGAAGGTGAAAAAGGAATCAAGTAGGTAGGTGTATTTGAAGATATCCCTGCAGAAATCATGATAGGGAATGATTTTGATAATGCAGCACCTTATGTGCATCCAGCTACACAAAGTCAGGCTTGGAGACAGGCACATGGATCTGGTAGCCTGGGGGAGACCCAGAAAGACGCCACACCTGAATCTGGGGCTGGTGATGTAACTATTTCATGGAGGGAGCTACCCGGTAACAGTGAGTCTGAAAGTGAGCTGCAGCTGCTGGTAGGTACTGATGTTCCCATGGACAAGTAGACTGCAATGACATGGGTGAGTGGTAGTACCCAGGCTGACAGTGAGACTGTCAAAAGATACCAGGCATCCTGTGGGAGCTGGGAAGGGTCACAAAAGTAAACTGAAACATGCTTAGCTTTTGGACCCCACCTTATGAGGCTTGAAGAAGGTAGCTAAGTAGGCATCTGATTCTCAAGGAAAGAGGCAGTCTGTATACTGGAACAAAGGGTTACTGGACCCCTGAGGAAAGGCTAGAGGGTGAGGTAATACAGTAGTTGGTAGTGGCCAGAGCCTACCATCTGGCACTTCTAGCCATAGCCCATGACCTTTCTTTTGCAGGTCATATGGGCATAAAATGTACCAAGAGACATATTATGCAGAACTTTTATTGGCCTGGGATTGCAAGGAATGTAACACAGTACTGCAGGACCTGTGAGCAGTGCCAAAAGGTAAGCAAGTCAGGAGACATGGTCAAAGCTCCTTTAATGACTTTGCCTGTGACTGAAAAGCTGTTTCAAAGGGTAGCAATGATATTGTGAGGCCTCTGACTACCCCAAGTTCCACAAGGAAGAAGTATACCCTGGTGGTGGTAGATTATGCTACTAGATACCCTGAGGCAGTAGCTCTGTCCTCCATCGAGGCAGAGAAGGTGGCAAATACTTTGTTAGAGATTTTCAGCAGGGTAGGTTTCCTGAGAGAAATACTGACTGACAGAGGTGCCAATTTCATATCAGACATGTTGGCTTGTGTGTGGAAGCTCTCTGGGGTGAAGCACCTAAAGGCCACCCCCTACCACCCCCAAACTAATGGTCTGGTGGAGAGGTTAAACTCTACACTAAAGACCATGCTACAGGCATTTACAGACCAGTTTAAGAGAAAGTTGGACAAATATTTGCCCCACCTGCTGTTTGTATACAGAGAGGTACCCCAGGAATCCACAGGTTTTTCATCCTTTGAGTTGCTGTATGGGCATAGGGTGAGGGGGGCCTTTAGAGTTGATTTGTGATGAGAAGGATGGTGAATGTGAATCCCACAAAGAGGCTGTTGTGGCATATGTCCTAAATATCAGGACAAGACTGATGGAGCTCATGGGCTTGGCCCAGAAGAACCTGTCAGGAGCCCAACAGCAGAAAAATGTCTGGTACAACAGGAATGCTTGAGGATATGATGATATGAAGTAGTGCCATCTTTGCCGGAGAGAGTAGGGCAGTGCATGTGTAACATATGCCTGTATAGCTAGCTGGAGTTTTGTAAAGAATGTTATGTCATTTGACTATCATGCTGATTTGTACAGATGCTTGTGTTACAAATGTATTTGTAAAGTTGCTTGTGTTAAAAATACATCCACAGTGGGTCCTGCTGGACAGAAAAGTGATATACATGTATGTCAGACAGTATTACAACTGATTAAATGTATATGTTTTAACAGAGAATTCTGGAAGGGAAGAGGTTAATCTTAGTCCAACTAATTTTGAAAAATAGGTTGAAAATTAAATGGGTTGGTTTATGTCATAAATATTTTATCTTACAGGTCTGATTACAGCCAAAAACAAAAATGTCTGGGAAAACCAGGACTAGGAATCTTACTGTATTGTCCTTAGGGGTGAACTTTTTTAAAATTGTTTTATAGCTTTCAGATGCTGCAACAGATCTTAGCAAAGCTCTGGGTGTGTATTGTACCACAGGCAGGTGACCAGATGTGAAGTCATTCTATAACCAGTACTAAACATTTTTTTAGATATTAGTGAGAGAGATGAAGGAACTCTTACAGCAGCACTTTGTTTTTTGGAACCTGACAGGAAACAACCTCACACCTCATCTTGCCTTGCTATAACAAGCAACTCAACACTCATCATCTTGCCTTGCTGTAGTAAGTAGCTTAACTAGGGAACTATTTAGTCAGTCAGGAAAATATAGTGAGATTAATTATGCATTGTTTTTCTGCATCTGTGTGAATCTATCAAATTGTGTTTTTTTTTATATTTCCTGTGTTTGAAACTCTGGTGTTTATTGTAACTAGATATTCAGTATTCTCATGTTTTCTATTTTATTATTTATTATTAAATATTTCTATGCCTTTCATTGTGGCTGTTTTTTAGGGAATACTTTTAACAACTTAAGGGTACTTATGTTTATTTGAGTGACACTGTGGCCACTTCTGAAAACCTTGCTGCTTTGGTCAAACTCTACCATTTGTACTAGTATTAATTTTACTCAGTATAATCGGGTACCCTTGTAAGAGTCTTAGAGTAGCTGACTTCTAGTCTGGGTAGAGGTGACACAGCTGGTAAATCTGTGCCAGTCTTTCTCAGGTAGGGGTGTGTGTGTGTGGGTGTGTGTGGCTGTCTGTCTTTGCGTGTGTGTGTGTGTGTGTGTGTGTGTGTGTGTGTGTGTGTGTGTGTGTGAAAATCAAATATCCAAGTGTGTGTGTCAGCTACTTGGAACAGGGAAGCAGAGCTCCAAAGTGGTCATTGTGGAGTCCTGTTTGGGGCCTGGAGAGAGAGAAAAAGACCAGCCCCCAGGTCAGAAGTGTTTTCCCTGTGCTTGTGTACTGTTAATGGAAATTGTGCTTGGTGCAGACAGCTGCATCTGAAAATACTGTGTGTAGCCATTTCTGTTCCTAGTGTCTGTCCCTCACTAATGTCAGTGGTGAGGATTGAGGCTACTACTGGCCCAGAGTAGGGACTGTCACAGATGCATTATTTACTTTTTGTTCCAGAGCTTCCATTGATGATATTTGTGCAGCAGCCACTTGGTTTAAAGTTCATACCTTTGTGTCTCATTATAAATTGGACATTATCTCCAGGAATAGAGCTGCATTTGGCTCTGCGGTACTCTAGAACATCCTTCCATGAGGGCCACTCAAGGTTACTGTAGCTAGGGACTCTGTCCCATTCATTGAGGAACAAATGAAAATGACAACATCAGATATTTAAGTTATGTACTTACCATAACTATGTAGCTGTGCTGTCCATTTTCATTCTTCCTCAACTTCCCTCCCACCTTTCCCTTTCCTTGCCTTTGAGAATGACCATATAGAGTTTGTCAGGAACAATTGTTCCTGTTTGAACCCCTGTTCTGTTCTATTGCATCCTTTTATATCAGTATTATGGTTATGCTACATTTTTCAAACATAGGTTAGGCAGCAAACTCGATCTGAAGTAAAGCAGTGATCAGAGACATTATGAGTAAAGGGAGGAACTTGAGAGTCAGATCCTAGACTGCAAAAAAAGTGGCCGAGTCAAATCCAAACTCATTCATTGAGGGAGAATGAAAATGGACAACACATATGCATAGATATGGTAAGTACATTACTTAAATTGAGCTAACATATTAAACTAACTGTAAAATGATTCTGAGAGCAGTGCATACAGAAAACAAGTGAATGTTTCTATTAGCAGTGGCAAGGGCAACAACTGTAATTGTTATAAATAAGATATTTTTGGTATCTAAATTTGAAGAATCCTATAGTGTACAGCTGTAGGAATCCAAAGTGTATTACTTTCTTTTATTACTTGTATTACTTTCTTTTTTTACATAGGTTCATAGGAATGTACTAGGCTAGCTGCCCTTGTGGACCATTTTAAGCCTAACCATTTTCCCTTGGTGAGAATCAAACCTTGTATCTTTTGTTTGTGAAATAAACAACATAATCATTATTTATTTATTTAACATTTATTTATTTAATATTTGTTGACCAGGAAAGTCCGAATGGGACAGAGCCCATTTTCAGTGGAGGCCCAGGGAGAAATGCTCCAGACGCATGTCTTTGGAATGAGGGAAAAAACAGCAGCACTCAGAGGAAACCCACATGAAAGCAGGGAGGACATGCAGACTCCGCACAAAAGGCACCACTCCAGTCAAGAATCAAACCGGAGAACCTCTTGCTGTGAGGTGGCAATGATAACCTCTACACCACTACCAACCTCTAACCCCAAATTGACTTCTGGCCTAGTATTTCTTTCTGGCTTTTAAGCCTAAGTAGCTTCTGGTCTCAAGAAGTATTATTTTTTAATTATAATATTTTGACTGAGTTGATCCTACTAGGCCTGTATTCAGAGGAGATACAACCTGGTGTTTACGCAGATTAAGGGAAATTCCAGATGACCAGGGAAACTCTCATGATCTTTTTTCAGTCAACATCATGAGATAATTAACATTCACTGGAGATACCATAACCTTAGATAGTCAGGATACAGGTTTGTCTTTTCTTTGGAATAATGATGCCTTAGCACCACCCTCATGCTGTGCATCAGTGTCAGTACTGAAACATGAATCCAAGGACATGGTGTGGGAATAGAACCCACAGCCCTCTGATCTTCCAGGCATCAAAGTTGAGCATGCTGTCTACTGAGCCTGCATGCAGCCATGTGCCAGTGAGTAGTCTACTACTATATAAATTGTCAATTTATACTACTGCCCTCTCATTCCTCCACCAGAAAGCCTGGCCATCAGTGAGACATTGTATGACCTGTGTCCATGTTTAATAAACTGCAGTAGCAAAAATCACATTAATTCAGAGAAAGTAATTGTAGTTATACTGCTGAATGAGAAACACAAGAATTAGAAATGAGGGAAAGTAACTTTGCAAAATAAAAACTATTTTGCCAAAATATTAACATCATTATTTTTTTTCTGGTGGACATCTATACCCCTCCCCCAATGCAGGAAAGACAACAGCACCATCTCCTTCATAATATAATTGTCTTCAAGGTAACTGAACCTTTGGGAAAGAAACAAAAATACTTCTTTCACGTCCTGCACCCCTTGCAGCAACCTTACAAAAGTGCAATTAAATCCACAAGGCTTAACTGCAGTCAGTCACAAGCAACTTACTATTTTAAATTTTCTCTACTAAGCCAGTGAAGAAATCACATATGTTCATCAGTATTACAGCAGAATGCTCTGCCCGTTTCTCCATTGTGGAAAGAGGATCCTGCATTCTCTTTCTATAGGTCCATAGATTTGCAGATTAATAGATATTCAAAGACAACTAAGTCTAATGACCATTTACACCTTGGCAGTACCCTTCCTCAGGCTGTATCGCCTTTTTCCAGAAGGGTCATACAAATCAATCCCAGAATACGTTTGCGGAAACCCATACAGACATGTTGGTTATATTTAAAGAAAGATGACGAGTCACACTGCTCCGGTTTTTGGCTAGGTTTGTAATAGTTTGCAGATTGATAGCCTAGCACTGTCCTATGAACCTATGAACTTACTTATAGATTTACAGAGATACAGGAGATTCAGGACAGCAGTTGTCTAAGGGCACATAGTAAACGAGACAGAGATCTCCTGTCAAACGTTTATAAGACACTGAGCTTCCTGACCCTCTTGATAACTCAGGGACTTTAAGCCTGTGATCCTTTTGGTTAGGAATCTTTGATGTGCATCATACTGACCACTATTGCAGTAGCCTTAGTTATATGGGTCATATACTGCACTGGATATAACAGCCGGTCAGCTTCAAAAGCTTCAAGTCACCTTCCAAGTACCTGAACCATTTGTTTATACTCAGCTGATTAAAATACAGGTTTGCACTGTTTATAGGTTTTTGGCTGTTGAAGCAAGCAATCCTCTGCAGGATTTCAAGAATCGACAGTCAGATGTGCTGTTAGATTAATGGGCATATAAGTTCCCTTTGAATAATAAGCTTACACATATTATTTTTAGTGTTTACAATTACTTTCTTGCTCAGGAACACAAAATTTAAGCAAGGAATATGTGTTTTTATTGCCTGTCATGTGACTTTATTATACCTTTAAACTGGAGCACACTTTTGTTTTTGACAGTTTAAAAGTTTAAACATTCTAAAACTGATTTTCTGTGGAGAAACTGTTTAAATTACTTTTTGGGGCAGGTAAAGTGCATTGTATTAGAGTATGTTTTACTGTGTTTTTACTGGGAAAAGTTACTTTTTACTACATTTAAAATTTTACTGGCTTGTGCTGCTTAGTTTTCTAAGCAGTTCTGTCTGTGCTACTGGGTTGTCAAAATATTTAGAAAAAGAAGACATTTATAACAGTATAAATAAAAATTATATGAAAAATTAATATCTTTTTATCTGCACTAAACAGAGGTCAACAATGAATACAGTGGTGTTATCCATTGTGTAAGCATTAATATGAAATTTTAATAATTTGTACGTAGCGTGGTTTTGGAATTACTGATGTAAGTATGAACAAACAATATTTGATGCCTCTATGCATCAGTAGAATGTAACTGCACAGGCACCTAGAGATATCACTTCACTGTAATTTAAATTACTTTTTGGGGCTGTCAAAGAGTATTTGAGTGCTTTCTACTGTGTTTTGAGTGGAAAAAGTTACTTTTAAATACATTTATATTTTACTGGCTTGTGCTACATAACTGCCCTGGGAAAGAAGCATCATTCTCAGCTTGACCATGGAACAAACTACCAGTCCCATGGTCAGTCCTTTTTCCAGGCACAAAAATAAAAAGTTAACTAAACAGCCTTTGAAACCACAACAGCCTAGCAATTCATATTTTCCCCAAATCCCTCTGGTGTTGCTCATACAATGTCTATAGACTGGGGGTCAGTCTTGTCCTCTTTGGCTGTTGGTGTCCCCCCAATGGGAGAGCCACTTGTCGGTTTAGGGAGAAAGGGCAGGGAAGCCCCTTCTTAAGCCGAATATTGTGCTTATCCCTGGGGAGTTGTTCCTTCCTTTAATAATCCTGTTTGTCAGAGGAGAGCATGTTATCTGCATCTCCCTGTCAAGGATTCTCTTTCTCTGAGACTGTTTCCAGAATGTACCAATGTTTTCAGTGGGAGAACATTGAAGTTTCTTAGTCTCTCAGAAAATACCTTAGTGTTACAGCTAGAAGTCCCAGAACCTACTCCCATCCCTTCAGTGATGTCAGCTTTAGAAGGTTGTGTTTTGTCACAGCCTGCAGTTTCCATTATTCAGCCTGCTACACGTAAGAAAGCAGATAGAATGTCAAGTCAAAAGTCAAAGAAAACTTTATTGTCATTCAGGACTACACAGCAGTGTAGCTGAATGAAATTACAATGATTCGTTCTCAATGCAGGAAACAGTTGCATATATAGACAGAGAAAAATTAATAAAATATCACAGTAGAAATTTAATAAGTAGCAATTAGTAAGTAAAGTAGGACAGCAGTGACCCACACCCATCCCAGAACAGGAGACAAGGAAGACAAGGAACAATATGAAGGTAACATTGTCAAAGTAAAATTGAAGCAATAGCATCATATCTATGCTTAGACTGAATTATTGCACAGTTTGTATATTGTACTTTATAATCCTTCAGTGTGTAGGTGAGCTACGTTAGTATTGCACTTAGTTATTGCACATCCCTAAAATAAGCCCCTTGATAGGCTAGTTATGCAACACACGTCATGGTTCATTTTTCCCAAAAGTTCAACAGTCTAATGGAGAGTGGAAAGAAACTGTTTTTTAGTCTGGTGGCCTTATGCAGACTTCTATATCTCCTGCCTGAGGACAGGCAAGTGTACAGATCATTGACAGGATGTGTTGGATCGCTGGAAATCTTTTTGGCCCTTTTGATGCACTGGCATTTGTGTAGATCTTCCAGAGGTGTAAGGGGGGTGCCAATGATTCTTTCTCCCACCCTTACAACTCTCTTGAGAGCCTTCTGATCCTGATTGTTACAGCTCCCATACCAGACTGCAATGCTGTTTGTCAGGACACTTTCTATGGTGCCACTATAAAAGGTCTGAAGTATAGAGCTTGGTAATTTTGCCTCCCTATGTTTCCTTAGAAAGTGCAAGCGTTGCTGGGCTTTTTTGACTGTGCTGGATACATTGGCTAACCAGGAAAAGTTCTCCATGATATAAACACCCAAGAACATTGTTCTATTGACCCTTTCTACTGTCATCCCTTTCATCACTAGAGGTTTGTGTGGTACTTGAGATCTTCTGAAATCAACAATCAACTCCTTTGTCTTGCTCACATTCACTGCTAGATTGTTGCTTCACACCAGACCAGTAGCTGATAAATCTCATTCCTGTAGGCCTCCTCCTCTCTGTCTTTGATCAGGCCTATAACAGTGGTGCCATCCATGAATTTGATGATCTTATTCGTCTCATGTCTGGCCATGCAGTCATGTGACAGCATAGTGAAAAAGAGAGGGCTTAAGACACACCCCTGTGGTACTCCTGTGTTCCGGATAATACTTCCAGAACTGTTGTCTCCCACACACACCTTTTGAGGACTTTCCAGGCACTTCATTACCTTTAAGGTTAACTCATTACATCCGAGTGATGCCTCCAGGTGCATCTGCAGTTAACTCCTACTGATGCCTCTAGGCAGCAAATATTGCTTTCTCATATCTGCAGCAATAATTCCAAAACCATGCTAAGTAAAAAGGTTTTAAAATATGTCATCTTAAAGCTTACAGAATGGCAAACTCAACTGCACTAATATTTGACCTCTGTCTAGTGTGGGTAAAGAGATATTAACTGTTGTTTTTATTATATTAATTTATATAGATATAATTTACACATTTTTCTAAATTTCTCAACAAAAAAGTAGCACACATAAAACTCCTAGCCTCATATGAAAGCTCTCAGCTAGATAAATAAAATGCTGCTGACAGTATGTATGTATTTTGAGTGGTTGTTGAGATATTGTAAGTTGTTTACAAAATATTACAAATGTAATAGTTACTGTGTTTACTGTGAGTTATAAAATTAATTTTAAGATCTAGAACCTAAAGAATACTACCACTATAAAAATAATTTGTGCTGAAAGGTTCGAAATTCATACTTTGTTCATAATCCCTATGGTTCCAAAGATATGAATATCTGTTTGAAATGTGCAAACATAATTTGATTCTCTCAAAGGGCTTAGGCTCCGCCCATTGGAAGTTACAGTGCAAACTTCCTGAGTTCTATTGGAGTGAGTGAGTTAAAGAAACTGGTCGGTAATCTTTCAGAGTTGTTGGCTGTGGTTTCTTGGGTAGAGGAGTGATAGTCATCTCCTTGAGGAATTTTGGAACACTAGCTAGGTGGAGTGAGTTGTTGAAGATGTCAGTGAGTACTGGAGCCAGTTCCATTGCACATTCCCTTAGTACCCTGCCTATGATGTTGTCAGGGCCAGCTGCTTTCCTCGGGTTGACACGTTTTAGGGTTCTGGTGACATCAATTGTATTGAAGCTCAGCAGCACTGCATCCTTGTCTTCAGGGATTCTGCATGCTGTTGTTTTGTTGTCAGCATCAAACCTACTGAAAAATTTGTTCAGTTGGTTCAGAAACTCGATGCTATCATCACATGAAGCTGATGTAGGCTTGTAATCGGTGATGGTTTAAATTCCTTTCCAAAGTTGCCTGGTATCATTTTGGTCCCGGAAGTGACTTTGGACTTTTCTGCCATAGGATCTTTTCGTCTCTTTGATACCTTTGTTCAGTTTGGCTTTGGCCACATTTAAAGCTTCCATATCTTGGGATTTGAAAGCTGCATTTCTTACTTTTAAGAACTCATACACCACACTAGTTAGCCAAGGTTTTTGATTTGCCCATATGGTGATGAGTTTGGTGTTTGTTAAATCCTCCACACACTTAGAAATGTAAGCTGTGACTGACTCAGTGTATGTGCCCAAGTCAATATGGTTGTTTGTCACAGCAGCTTCTCTAAACACTGACCAGTCTGTACAGTTGAAGCAGTCTTGTATAGCTGAGATTGCTCCCTCAGGCCAGATCCTTATTTGTTTTCTAGCCAGTGTACTGGTTTTCAGTATGGATTTATAAGCTTGAATGAGCATGATGGCTAGGTGGTCAGAGCTCCCTAGATGTGGATAAGTATGTACTTATATGTAATGTGGATAATGTACAAAGTTCCTCAGTCTTTCAATTTTTTTTACACTCATCCCAGACCTGACCTAGCAACTGAAGCTTTAGTTAATCCAGCTGCTACCAAACATTTTGTTAATTCTAATTATTCCGTTTCTGACAAGGATTAAAACAATTGATAAGTTTGGGGATAAAAGTGCATTCCTAGGCAACGTTAATGTTTAGAATTTTGAACTTTCAAGCTCATATGTTAAAATTTATTCTAATTGTGAAAGTATGACAAATGTTGTATCTGAAGTTCCTCCATATGAGGGAAATATGCTTTCTGTGGTTTAGTTTCTTCATTTTCTCAGGTCACTGCTCATTGTATAAATTGTGTTTATGACTCTGTTGATATTGCATCCAGGATTGTTGGCACTGGTGCTGTGGTGAGGAGGTTTGCCTGACTGTGTTCTCAGACCCTCCCTGATGACGTAAAAATCATATTTTTAAATTCTCCATTGGATAGATATTTAGTTTTTACCATCCTCTGCTGCAGATGTTATCAAAAAATTGGTTGGGGAGGGGGTATTCTGATACAGAGACTCTCAGTTTTGCAGATCTCCTCAAATTTCCAAAGGATTTGCTGCTCTCTCATCCAATTTTGGCAAGAAACAAAATAAATAGTCTCAGCAAAATGCTGTTAAACATACTTTACAAAACTATGGCAAGGAAGTCTGAAAAAGAAATCAGGGCCCCCAAGAACAAAGGACAGTCAAACAAGGCAGAATGACTATATAAGGGAATGTGTCCCCCTCCCATCCTGGCAGTCCTGTATCCCTTCCAGAAAGTCTGAATATCCATTTCTCTCTTTGGCAACAGATTGTTTTAGACAAATGGGTTCTGAGCCTGATTCAGCAGGGTTACATATGGTACTGGGAAGAAATTCCTCCTTTCCAGGGAATTATTCAACATCTACCAGACCAATCCCTTAATTTCCTCCTGTCCTGCAGCACATGCTGTCTCAGGGTGTAATAGAAACAGTTCATTTTTCCTAGCTGGTAGAAGGTTTTAATTCAAGAATGGTTGTGGTGCCAGTTTTGGACCTTTCTTTACTAAACCAGTATATGATAGTGCCCAAGTTCAAAATACTTTCACTTCACAACCTACTTCCCTTCTTCCTCTTTTGAGTTTTTTGGTAATCTTAAATTTTATCCAGACTTCAGACATTTCTTAAGGTTTTGTGCATCTGGATCACATTACCAGTTTTCTGCCTTACCCTTTGGGTTATCCAAAGCTCCAAGAGTATAGACAAAGTGTCTGGCCCTTTTTATAGCCCAATTGCAGGCTACAGTGCATCCACATTTTTCACATTTAGAGACCTCCTATGCAAGCTGGGATTCTAAAAGAACATTCAAAAGTCTTTGACTCTTTTAGACAACATTGTGTTTTTGAGGTGTCTGTTAGACAAGGCACCTCAGTACAAAGAAATGTTCTTCCACAGGAAAAAAAATATATCTATATTTAGATCTATTTCAGGAGTTTCAACTTAGACTTTTCCACCTTTTCTACTCATACCCAGGTTCCTTCTGAAGATTCAGAAGGACCCACCTCCCCCCGCATGATCATTGTGGTGACTCCCTTCTGGCTCAGGCATCAGTGGTTCTCCCTTCTTTCAGAATTGGCCAGGGTCAGTTACCACAAGCTTCCTCACAGGCTGGATTTACAGAAAACAGGGGTGATTTTTTTTCAAAAACATTTTTATTTTGTTTTCATTATAAACATACGCAAATGTATATATAACAAATACAATAAAACAATAGCAAAACTATTTACAATATTTACAGTCATCCATGATAAACAATCATTTTATCCAAGAGAAGTTATCAGTATTTGTTCAAAAGGTTTTCCAATTTTTGCCATGCTATTTTTTATGAGTAATGTTATGAGTTCTATAACAAATGGTTTGCAGTTCTTTTTTACAAACAACTTTTGCTAAATTAATAAAATCTTTAAACATTAAATCTTGTTTACCTTTTCAATTTAAAGTAATAACTTTTCTGGCAATTGCAAGACTTGACCAGAGTAACTGAGTCTGTGATTTAGGTATTACATTAGGTATAGGAACTTTGAACAGGATTAATGAGTTAGAAATATGACAGTTGTCAGACCATAAAACATTTACAACATATCTGAAGTCTTTCCAGTACTGGACAACAGTTCTAAATTCAATGAACATGTGAACCCAGTTGGCCTCTAGTAACTCATCAAATTTCCAACATTTACTTTCACTGTTTTTGAGTATAAGATTTATTTTATGTGGAGTACAGAAACTTCTATTCATAAATTTCCATGTATACAATCTCTAATATAATGAAGAAGAGGTACCATATATAGATTTCAATAACAATTTTTGGATTCATCAGATATTTGTTTTCCATTAATCTTTACAGTGTAATTCCAAAAATCTGAGTCAAACTTTATAGTGTCTTCTCTTAGTATCTTATAGATAGGTGAGATACTTAATTATTGATCATCTGTCTTTTCAAGATACCTAATAAAGAGCTGGATCAAACTAGGTATAGATTCAGTCTCTAGGTTGATTGATACTCTCATTTTGTTTTCTATAAACTGCCATAATGAATGTATAAACAATCGTCTTGACTATTATCAAAAC
Organism: Protopterus annectens; assembly: GCF_019279795.1. Taxonomy (NCBI): domain Eukaryota; kingdom Metazoa; phylum Chordata; order Ceratodontiformes; family Protopteridae; genus Protopterus; species Protopterus annectens. The sequence goes on from NC_056739.1 coordinate 860,783,402, forward strand.
TACATAAAAGAGAGTTTAGTGGTTTAATACTCTTATTTTAAATAAACTGATGCCAGAATATCAAGTTATTTTCCTTTAATTGTTGCATCGCATTGCTGCTGAAAGAGTCTAGGCAATCAAAAACAGGGGTGTTTGATGCATCCAGACAACTGAACAATTTTAACTGACTGCTTGGATGATGGGGTCTTAACACCTTTTAGACACATGTTTACTTAGGAAGGGCAGCAAGTTCTAATAGAAGCAAGAAAGCCTGCTACTAGAAAATCATTTATAAGCAAATGGAAAATGTTTTCTAATTGGTATCAACAACATAACCGGCACCCATTTGGAACCAGTATTTCTCTGGTTTTGCAAAACCTGCATGAGTTATTTTCCTATGGCCCGCCTTACTCCTCTGTCAAGGCTCATTTGTCAGCCACTTCAGCATGTCTGCCCATGGATCCCCCTCTTTCAAGGCATTCTCATGTTAAAATGCTCTTGAAAGGAGTATTGCATAAGAAATTTCCAAGAAAACAGGTGTGCCCTCCTCTGAATCTTAGTTTTGTGTTTCAGATCTTGCTCCATTTGAACCAGCTCATCTGGCTGACTTGAGGTTCTTAACATGGAAAACAGTCTTACTAGTTGCTCTGTTCTCTGAAAACTCTTATGCTGGGTCATTTTTTTCTCATCTTCCACAGAGGCATGGTTTCTTTGAGAACTAATCCTTCTTTTGTGCCTAAAGAAGTATCTCAGTTTACTGTAAGCCAAACTATCCATCTCCCTGTGTTCTTCCCTGAACCCAAACATGAGGGAGAAAGGATACTGCATAACGTTGATGTCCCCAGACAGCTCAGGTACTATCAGTACAGAAAACAATCTTTCAGAAGTTCTGATTAGTTGTTCATTTCTTATGAAGGTAAGAAAAAGGGACACCATGTGTCAAAGCAGACTTTTTCCAAATGGTTGTCTTGGGCTATTACCTTTTTGTTATTACTACTACAACAAAACTGTTCCAGACAGGGTAGGTCCTTGGCTTCATCTTTTGGCTTTTTGGAAAGGGTTGGACTCTAGAAGTATTCTAAAAGCAACAACTTGGTCCTCTGTACATACTTTTACAAAACACTACTAGCTAGATTTCTTCTCCAAGTTTTGGTCAGACTTTGCTAGGTCCATTCTCCAGGGGCCCGTGGACCCTTCCCTTTCCACCTCCCAATTGTTCTAAACTATTATAATCTACTCATATAGCTTAGGCTACTGCAGCAATGATTAATATGATGAACATAGTGAAGTTGCATGAATAAACTAAGCATAGCTGTAGATATTTGGATGATCACTGCTGCAGTACCTGCTCACTCCCTCCATCCTACTTGTTTTTTGGTGTGTTTTTTATGCCAAGGTGTGGACATTTGTTTTTGATATTCCTAGCAATGTCCATTCAGGGGTCTGTATCCCTCTCTCATTTGGCATGAAAGCTCTGAAGGGGTTGTCACCCAAACCTGTGTTTTAGGCAGCTCAACGCAGGCTGACTATGATTAGTGAGATACATTCTGGAGGGAACACTGTACTTGGCAACTATTCTGATCAATGCTAAGTATAAGGATACGATTACCTCTTATGACCTTGACAGTATTTCTTTGGCAAATAGCTGTGCTAAATAAAAGAATTTCCTTACAATTGTCACATCATGGTCAAAAGAGCAAGAGTTAGCTCAAATTCCTAGTTCCCTGACTACATTTTCTTTTTGTAGTGATGTGTTCTGTATAAATTATGATAAGAGGAGTAGTAGTTTACCAAACATAACAATGCTACAATTTTAGCAATTAGTTTGAGCCACTTACACCATGGGTTTACTGAAAGAATTCCTACTGGAGGGTTTGGGCATCATAAGGTGACTTAACACCACCCCCTAGTTTACATTCATCTACAAACTTAGCCAAAGGTCTTAGTTGTCTCCTTGGAAATCTGAGATGTAAAGGCCAAAAAGGAAAACTGCCAGCACCAGTGACTGTGGGACTGCTCCAGTTATGTTCATTTTTTCTGATGAGGTGTCTGCATCTCTAATTGTGTGGATTCTGCCTTTCAGCCCATTTGCTATCCATCTTACTATATATGGGACATTTTTATAGCCTTTAGACTCTATATGATGCTAGCAGGGTTAGCCCATGGGGTCTGTGTTTTTAGGGAATTTACTTTGTTTAGAAAGGAAGGCTTTTTTATGAGAGAATTCCCTCCAACCCTGAAGCAATGTTGTGCATTAAAGATATTGTAGTAGTAGTTGCGGAAGTGCAGGGAGAAGTTTGGCCTGTCTGGTTTAACCCTGTGACTCTGTAACTGCTACAATGTCAGGGTGTGAGTTTCCAGGAAAACAGCCAATTTTACAGCCTCTTGTGCTGGAGGCTGTCATAATGGTTAATGTGTTTACCTTACAAACACAACCCTGATTATAACATTTGGTCACCTGCTGGTTATTGGCTAACCGTGTAATAATCAGCAAACTACTTGATTATTATTTACCTATGAGCTTATGAAGACGTTTACCAGTTCAGTTGGCATGATCTTCACAAAGTCATACTGCTAGTGGTCAGGTCAAATAATATTCTTTATATTGTCATTTATTAGGTCAGTTGTAATATATTCCATGGATTTGCAGATGAGGCTTGTTAAAGTAATAGGTCTGTAGTTACCTGGGTCAGTTGTAATGCCACCCATATGGAGGCATCACCACTACAGTGCACCACTCATCAGAGATAAAAACAGTAGTTAAACGGTTTAAGGAGTGGGTCTGCAAGGGCATGTTCAACACCATTAATTAAGCAACCAGATATACTGTCTGGTCCCATGAAGGAAGTATTGTTGGTTTTGGCTAGCATGTTCAGTAAACAATCTTTAGAGATAATTGGAGTAGTAAGGGATTCAGGTATTGCAGGGCTTTGTATAGCACTCTGAGGGATGAAGTTAGCACTAAATTTGTTTGTAAGGGTATTAACAATGTCTATTGGGTTATAACAGGCATTTTCATTATGAATAACTCCATAGCAATGTAAGTATTGTTTCTTTGTTTTCTAGCATAGCTAAAGACATATTTATAATTATCTTTGGCTGCATTGTCTAGACTAAGTTCACAGACTCCTTTAGTGGACCTAATCATGTTTTTCTCATTTTTCTTTAATGCTTTTGATATTATTATTGAAAAGAAGGGATTTTGGATCTGCTATATAATTTAGAGTTTCTTTTTTTTTTTTTTGTACAATTTATTTATAGCGGTGGACCACCAGTGTGATTTATTCCTGAATTTCCCATGCTAGTTTTTTCTGGTAAGGAATGCTAGCTCTATGCATTTTTGTAAATGGGTATAAAATTCCATGGTGAAGCTTGCTACTACACTAAGGTCAGTATTGGCGCATTTATAAGTGAATTTCTGGTATTTCATCATAGAGCAGGTTGAGTTTGACACTTTTGTAGTCCTTTAATTCTTTTGGGTTTGCTGTAGGGGCTTTTGGAAGTTTAAAGATGAAGGTCACAAGAATACGGTCAATCTTCATTGGGGTAGGAGATACCTGGGGAATAGTGCAAGAGGCTGCCATATTTTTAAGAATCAGGCGAAATATATTGTGTCTTCTAATAGGTTTGCTTACCAACTGCTCAATCATGTTTTGGTTTATAAAGTCTAGGAATTTTTGGGCATATCTTACTTTTGAAGTAGGTAGATCCATCAAAGATCACTTCATTTGGGACAGCTTTCCACCTGAAGTGCTGATCTGACTTCATTCAGGAATAAACTGATCCTGCTTTTGTATTTATTTATTTTATCTATTGCCAGGAAGGTGTGATTGGGTGATGAAGACACATTTTCAGTGGAGGCCCGTTCAGAAAAGTTTCTTAGAGAGAAGATGTAAAAGTATTAGACCTATTTCATACTAAATAAAGAATAATGTCTCCGTTCTCCAAAGTGTCCTCTGGCAACGTATAACACCAAGAATCTCAAGTAAAATACCTTAGGACACACCACGAGAAGTGTAAAATCTACTTTTATTCAACTCAACAGAAGAATAAAATAAAAGATAAGCGCTTTCGCGTGCTGAAGATGCACGCTTCTTCAGATCTCATTTACTAACAAATGTTACTGAATTCTTATATTAAACAGTGACCAATACAAGTTCTTCTTCAATTTAAGACAATTAACAATTGGGACAAGCCCTGTTAGTCATTCACAAATACGTAACATCTTATTTAAAGTAATATGAATGTAAACCAAAACTCACATTCTGTTAACAGAAACAAGATATAAAGAAATTTTTAATAAAACTGAGCAAATTAAGCATTTCATGAACCTCCAATCATACTTAATGTTCATAGTAAAATATCAAATCTTAATTACATATTAATACTATAAACTTAAAAATGTGAACTGTCGTTACAACAAACAGGCTCTGATGGCTTGCCTAAATGATCATTCATCAGCAAGCTGCGCTGAATGAATTCTTATTGAACAGAAACAATTCCACAATAACCCATAATGTTGATTATTGAAATTGATTATTGCCCTTCCAACTTATGATAAATGTTGGAAGTGGTTTAAAACAAATATAATATATATTTACAAATCACGATTATAAAAATTCTTTATAAAATCTTACACTTCTCATCTAATCAATAAAACAAAATGGTTCTATATTGTCTAGCATTCACCTCAGGCTGCACTCAAACACCGACGATTATAGATGAAGATCTTAAAAGTGAAAAGTCTTACATCTCTTCTAATCGGTGAAATGAAATGGTTCTATATTGTCTAACATGTTCACCCTCAGGCGCTCAAAAACAGCGGCAGTTGTAAATAATGAAAACTTCGTTTATGCTGCGAACAAAACAGCACTAAACTGCTGAGTTTTAAGCAATCTTCTTTCATATTCTACTTTGTCCACTATTCTAAAAGCACAAATATTCACCTATTATGTATATAAAGAACCGCTGTAACTCTGCGAACAAAACAACACTAAACTGCTGAGTTGTGCAATATTCTTTCCTGTTCTACTTGGTCCACTAATCTAAAACACAAATATTCACCTATTGTATACATAAAAAACTGGTGTAAAACAATATATGTATGGCTTAACTGAATTGTGAGCACTAACCCTATTAACACCAATCTTCTAATTGGGAGATAACACTAAAACAAACAATGGAAGAGTTCTCTGTGCAGAAATGATAAAAGGTTCATAGAGGCTAAACCCTTTGTTAGCTAAGTTGCTCTATAAATTATCACCAACGTTTATTGCTCTTCTCAGTTCTTGCCTTGCATTTTGAGATGTTAAAAACTTCCTATCCTAAGTTATGTAGTGTCATAGCTTGTCATTGATAACCATTTCATCCTATTTCTTCATAGTCTTAAAACTATATCATAAGTCCAAGATACTGACTCATGGAACTTATGTTACCTGATGACATCAAAGTATAAAATATGTAAATTATTTATCATAAACGTTACTGAAGACATCTCAAGCAATATGCATTATATTATTACTATGAATCTGTGTCATTAAATACTAACTAAAAACATGTTAGAACAAGTTCTTCATTTGCCTATCATTGAGTACGTCTCTTATGAATCTAAATGGTAAATTATACCATTTAGATTCATAAGAGACGTACTCAATGATAGGCAAATGAAGAACTTGTTCTAACATGTTTTTAGTTAGTATTTAATGACACAGATTCATAGTAATAATATAATGCATATTGCTTGAGATGTCTTCAGTAACGTTTATGATAAATAATTTACACATATTTTTATACTTTGATGTCATCAGGTAACATAAGTTCCATGAGTCAGTATCTTGGACTTATGATATAGTTTTAAGACTATGAAGAAATAGGATGAAATGGTTATCAATGACAAGCTATGACACTACATAACTTAGGGTAGGAAGTTTTTAACATCTCAAAATGCAAGGCAAGAATCCGAGAAGAGCAATAAACGTTGGTGATAATTTATAGAGCAACTTAGCTAACAAAGGGTTTAGCCTTCTATGAACCTTTTATCATTTCTGCACAGAGAACTCTTCCATTGTTTGTTTTAGGTGTTATCTCCCAATTAGAAGATTGGTGTTAATAGGGTTAGTGCGTACTCACAATTCAGTTAAGCCATACATATATTGTTTTACACCAGTTTTTTATGTATACAATAGGTGAATATTTGTGTTTTTAGATTAGTGGACCAAGTAGAACAGGAAAGAATATTGCTTACAACTCAGCAGTTTAGTGTTGTTTTTGTTCGCAGAGTTACAGCGGGTTCTTTATGTACATAATAGGTGAATATTTGTGCTTTTAGAATAGTGGACAAAGTAGAATATGAAAGAAGATTGCTTAAAACTCAGCAGTTTAGTGCTGTTTTTGTTCGCAGCGTTACAACGAGTTTTCATTATTTACAACTGCCGCGCTGTTTTTGAGCGCAGCCTGAGGGTGAACATGTTAGACAATATAGAACCATTTCATTTCACCGATTAGAAGAGATGTGTAAGACTTTTCACTTTTAAGATCTTCATCTATAATCGTCGCGTGGTGTTTGAGTGCAGCCTGAGGGTGAATACGTTAGACAATATAGAACCATTTTGTTTTATTGATTAGATGAGAAGTGTAAGATTTTATAAAGAATTTTTTATAATACGTATTTGTAAATATATATTATATTTAAGTTTTAAACCACTTCCAACTATTTATCATAAGTTAGGAAGGGCAATAATCAATTTCAATAATCAACATTATGGGTTATTGTGGAATTGTTTCTGTTCAATAAGAATTCATTCAGAGCGCAGCTTGCCTTTGATGAATGATCATTTAGGCAAGCCATCAGAGCCTGTTTGTTGTAACGAACAGTTCCTACATTTTTAAGTTTATAGTATTAATATGTAATTAAGTTATTTGATATTTTACTATGAACATTAAGTATATGATTGGCTTAAGGTTCATGAAATGCTTAATTTGCTCAGTTTTATTAAAAATTTCTTTATATCTTGTTTCTGTTAACAGAATGTGAGTTTTGGTTTACATTCATATTACTTTAAATAAGATGTTACGTATTTGTGAATGACTAACAGGGCTTGTCCCAATTGTTAATTGTCTTAAATTGAAGAAGAACTTGTATTGGTCACTGTTTAATATAAGAATTCAGTAACATTTGTTAGTAAATGAGATCTGAAGAAGCGTGCATCTTCAGCACGCGAAAGCGCTTATCTTTTATTTTATTCTTCTGTTGAGTTGAATAAAAGTAGATTTTACACTTCTCGTGGTGTGTCCTAAGGTATTTTACTTGAGACCTATTTCATACTGTGTGGTTGTGAGGGCAGATCTTCCCACATTGAGGGCTGCATGGGATGATAATCTCGCTCTGCAGAAACTTTGAAAAAATCTAAGTAATCTTTCAGTATCCTGTGACAGCAAAATGGTCCATGGTATTTTGTTCCATTGGATAATGAATACAGCCAAGCAGTTCATAGTAAGTTCAAAGAGAACAAATGTATAAGATAAATGGTGAGGTCATATTTGCAATTACAACCAGTGCTACTCTGATTATTTTTCTAATGGAGATGACATCTTCCCAAAGTTACTTTGTCAGACCAAATTTGTAATTGTTACGGATCATGGTGCATATCTTGATCATTTTTTCTTGTTTCAATATATTTATTCTTTCAGTCATTCAATAATCATATAACTGTTTACTTCCATGATATATTTGGAAGAAGCCTTGCCTATTACCCAGGGGACTGAGATATGATCAGAAGTCTCCACACAGGAAGAGCTGACAAGTATGGAGAGGAATGAAGGGGCTGTATCCACTCACCTCTCTCACTCTGGGGAAAGGGATGAAGATTAAATATGTAATCACCTAAATCCCATACTCCAGTAAATGTAGTTCTTCAGAATGCAGGCATCCTAAGAAACAAAACAGAGCAAACTCACTCTCTTTCCGCCACTCATAACCTTGACATTTTAACAGTTAGAGCCACAAGGTTAAACCAGACACACCAAATCTCTCTCAGCACTTCCACAACTATTACATCTTTAATTCACAGCCTGGCTTGAGGATTGGAAGGAATACACTCAGTCTCATAAGAAGGTTAAAAGCTTCTCTCTTTCTGCAAAGCACATCCCTTAAAAACACAGACCCAAATAGCTAGCCACAGAGCTCCAAATCAGCAACAGACATGTACATTCTCTCTGGCAGGTGCCTACCTCTTCCCATCTCTCAGAGAATCATGATACATTTAATCTTTTACTTAAAAAAATTCTCCTGCATCACAAACCCAGAAAGGATACCATCATATTGGGGACTTCATTATTAACTTGCTAAGTACAATAAGACCCACTATAACTTATTTACTGTGACCTCATGTGAGCCTGCTGCTTTCCCTGACTTCATTTTCCTTAGTACTATTCTTACTTCTTCTAAGGTGGGTGTTGCTTGCTCCTCTGTAACATAGAAGACAAGCAGGCAGGGTATTTCGTTTAGAAGCTTTAATACACATAAACACATCAGGATGGATAGCAGCATCATAAACTATAAACAAACTGGTTAACAGGCAGACCTTACATACATACGTGCTTACATCTAAACAGCTTACTACAAAATGGCAGTCAGGTTCACATGTGCTCAGTAGTTATACACTTGTGCAAGCCCTTTGATAGCTTCTTAAAGAAACATACACACACACACACATCGATCTACATCCTCCCCCTTAAAAAGATTGCCCTTGGTAAAAATAACATTAGAGTTAAACATACATTATTACAGACATTAGAAACAAAACACAATGTTCATATCCAAGTTGCCATGTATCTGTTACATGGTCTAGAGATATGACCGGATCCCATAACATAATAATCTGGACTGAATTTAGTAACAGGGACAGTCTTCAGTGAACATCTGATATCAGGAATGTCTGGATTCATCACAGGAATGGGAATATTCACTGGAACTTCTTCTGGAAATTAAACACTGGACAACTCACTCTGAGATAAAGAGTCTTTCTCACAGGCTATGTGCTGTGGTATAGGCTAGGACACCAGTCTCAAATTATTCTATTTCCACCTAAACTCTGCTCCTTGTGATTCAACAATGTACAATCTCGATTCTGGGCAAATCATTTTCATGACTCCAATCCGATCGTAACCTTTGGACATTTGCATCCTTACCAATTCTCCTTCTCGTAATGGATTGAGCAGTTTGCTGGCTTTATCATAGTAGGACTTCTGGGCTAAATGCTTCTTCAACAGACTGGTTTTCACTGACCTGTTGTTCTTGATACATGGAACCAACAATTGACTGATTGGTAATGTGGTCCTGGTTTGTCTCAACAGAAGTCTCTGGGCAGGTGAACCAAGATGCTTATCATGAGGAATGTTTCTGAGATCCAAGAAATTCAGGAAAATATCACTATTGTTTCATTTTGACTTCTCTGGTAACTGCTTTGCATTTTGAACTGCACGTTCTGCCAAATCATTTGACTGTGGGTAGTCTGGGCTGCCCATGACATGAGTAAAGTCCCACTCTTTGGCAAATCTTTTGAAATGTTGGCTTGTAAACTGAATGCCATTGTCCGAAATAACTTTGTGTGGACTACCATGGACTGCAAAATGATGTTTTATCGTAGTAATAACAGCACTGGATGCTAGATTAGGAAGTAGGTCAATCTTGGGGTCTATATTAGAACACTGAACATTCAAAATGTCAAGTGCTCTAATATCGATCCCTACCAATCGAAAATACCAAACATCGAACGTTCAGAACAGCGAAAATTTGCTGTTCCAAAACAAATACACACAACACAAGCACACCAAACAAACAGCAATCCACACACATACACCTAAAATCTTACACTTAACCCTACACTAAACTATACACACACCACTAACTATACACTTACCTTAACCCAAACCCTAACCATAAGATCCGTCACTATCGCACACTCATCTCACCCGCACCCTATCCCTACCTCACCTAAACCGCCCTAACCTTCATGTCCACACAGTCACACATATACCTAACCCGTGCCCTAACCCTAACTCACCTAACCCGCCCTAACCCTCATGTCCACACAATTGCACACATACCTAACCCGCACTCAATCGCACACTTACCAGAAACCCGACCCGTAACTTTCCAACAGAGCGCTGAAAATACCGAAGCAACAGAAATGGACAACCAAATTCTTTCCCTAGGAAATAATTCAGTTTTCTGCTTCTTCAATATTTTCTCTGAAAATGGGTCGATATTAGAACACTCGACATTTTAAATGTTCAGTGTTCTAATATAGACCCCAGTCTTGAACCAACTGGAGTAAGAGTCTACTAATACCAAATAATGTTGACTATTCCACTTGAAGATGTCAGTAGCTACTGTCAACCAAGGTAGTTCAGGAATCTGGTTTAGCTGATGTTCATAGGTTCATACTAGGCTATCTGCCCAAGGGCATTTATAAGCCTAGCCCATAGTTATGTGGCTTTCGCCACCCCTTTAGTTTGAAGAAAACTATGCCTATTATTTTGCTGTGCCTCTGTCAAGCAGTGACACTGAAGTAATCCCTGGGGTATATCTGCGATCTCCCATCCATTGGTCAAGATTCCTCTTGAACAAGGCCAGCGAGGTGCTCTGCCTCACATGTACCGGGATTTTGTTCCACAGCATAGGGAGTCTCTGGGTGATGAATCTGTCCCTCCAGCACGTTCTATTAATAACCGTGTCAAGGTTTAAGTCTCCCCCCTTGTGGTTCTGAGGGATCTAGATTTTTTGAGGTGAAGCATATTCATCAAATCTGGGTTTGACATGGCCTTATATGTCAGGCACAGGTCACCTCTGAGCAAGCGGTATGCGATTGAATAGAGCTGGAGTTCTTTCAGTCTGGCAGCATAAGACATATTTTTGAGACCCTTTATCCTTTTGGTGAGGAACTTTTGGGGCCTTTCCAGCTGCTGCAGGTGTCGGGTCAGATACATTCCAAATGGGGCATTGTACTCAATCATAGGTCTAATGAGTGATGAGTACAGGTTGACGATGACCTCCCTAGATCTAGATGTGAATCCCTTCATGATCAGGTGGGCAATGTAGAAGGTTTTCCTAACTACTTTGGCAACATGAGTGTCAAACGAAAGGTTACTGTCAACCTGGGTCCCCAGATCCCTGATGACTTCTTCTGTGCTCAATGGATTGCCACCTATATGGTAGCTAGGGGTAACCTTGTTTTTCCCGAAGGGTATGACTATGCATTTCTTGGCGCTTAACTTTAGGCCATGGCTCTGGCACCAGTTATCCGTTTCTGTGAGGCCCTTCTGAAGGATATCTGTGACAGATGTGTTTTCGACTATGGCCCAGTTTGCAGTCATCTGCAAACTTTGTCAGCCATAACCCTCCTGTGTTTGCTTGTACTTCAGAAAAGTAGATGCCGAACAAGAGTGGTCCCAGGACTGAGCCCTGTGGGACACCACTTGTGACAGGCTTTGAGTCTGACATGGCGCCAGCAACTCTGACCCTGTGGGTTCTGTCACTTAGCCAGTTTGCAACCCATCTTGTGATGTATGGGTTTACATTTAAGCCGATGAGTTTTTCGATGATACCTGAGTGGGGTATTGTGTCAAAGGCCTTTGCCAGGTCGAGGTAGGCTGTATGGACTGCCTTGCCCTCATCAATGGCCTTGGTGACTGTTTCAAAAAAGTCAACCAAGTTTTAAAAGGCATGATCTGCCTTTGACAAAGCCAAACTGGGTTGGATCCAAAGTCTGCAAGTTCCCTATGTCTTTATTTATGAGTTCCATTATGATCCTCTCCATGGCTTTGCAGATCAGGCTTGTCAAGCTGATGGGACGGTAATTTCCAGGGTCGGTGGAGGCACCGCCTTTGTGAAGTGGGACCACAGTTGCCGTGCGCTACTCCTTGGGTACATATCCTGAGGTGAGGCTGAGATTAAACAGCTGTCCTAACTGCGGGTTTAATTCCTCATTGAGTTCATGGAGCACACAGCCGGGGACACCATCCGGTCCCATGGATGCTGTGTTTTTTGCCTTGGAGAGAGCAGTTCTCACCTGGGCGTTGGAGATGTTTGGGGGGCTACAATCTCTGGTATAGATATCTCTCCTTTTGGGGGGGGAGGGGGGGAGAAGTTTGCACTGAACCTGTCAGCCAGTATGTTGGCAATGTGTGTAGGTTCAGTAATCTTCACATGTGGTTCCTTTTGTTGATGTGACTTAGTATTATTACACACAGAACAAGATAAAAGTACTCTCTCAATGTCTTGTGACATAGAAGGCCAAAATACTAATCCTCTCGCCTTTCTTTTGGTAGAATCAGTTCCTGGGTGACCATGATGCAAGATAGTAATGTACTCTTGTTGCAAGGACTTTGGTACAATGACTTTTGGACCTTTGTCAGACAAAATCTCATCTCTGTATGGAAAATAACGTTGCACTTCTTGAGGTAAACTAGATTGCTTTGACGGCCATCCTTGATTGTTAAAGTGGTTGAGCCTTTGTAAAACTGGATCTGTGGCTGTGTGAACTCTCAGCTCATCAAGACATGTGCAAGAAAACTTTCTCACTTCCATGACTTCAAAATGAAGGCTCTCATTCTCATGCTGTTCAGTGATGTTTCTGGGCAATCTGGATAATGTATCAGCAAGATAAATAAGTTTGTCTTTTTTGTAGACAAGAGGGAAATTATACTTTTGCAATCTCAGCATCATGCATTGCAATCTGGGTGGAGCTGAATGCATGGCCTTTCTCAAGATAGTGACTAGAGGTTGGTGGTCTGTTTCAATCTGGATAGGTCTACCATAAACATAATCATGGAACTTTGGACATGCAAACACAATTGCCAAAAGCTCTTTCTGTATCTGAGCATACTGCATTTCAGTTTGGGTAAGAGTTCTTGAGCATAAGTAATAGGATGACCCTCTTGCAGAATGATTGCACCAAGACCAAATTGTGAAGCATCACATGAAAGAGTAACTGGCTTGTGAACATCATAACATCTGAGAGATGGTGGACTAGCAATTCTCTGTTTCAAGACATCAAATGCTCTTTGGTGTTGCTTTATCCAAGACCAGGATACATCTTTTCATGTCAGCTCTCTAAGCGGTACTGATAGTTGGCTCAAGTCTAGAAAGAACTTGCCTAGGTAGTTAACCATGCCAAGAAAACATTCATAGGTTCATAGGTTCATAGGTTCATACTAGGCTATCTGCCCGAGGGCATTTACAAGCCTAGCCCATAGTTTTGTGGCTTACACCACCCCTTTAGTATGGGGAACTATACCCATTATTTTGCTGTGCCTCTGTTGAGCAGTGACACTGAGGTAATCCCTGGGGTATATCTGCGATCTCCCATCCATTGGTCAAGATTTCTCTTGAACAAGGCCAGCGAGGTGCTCTGCCTCACATATACCGGGATTTTATTCCACAGCATAGGAGTCTTTGGGTGATGAATCTATCCCTCCAGCACGCCCTATTAATAGCCGTGTCGAGGTTTAAGTCTCCCGCCTTGTGGCTCTGACGGATCTAGATTTTTGAGGTGAAGCATATTCATCAAATCTGGGTTTGACATGGCCTTGTATGTTAGGCAAAGGTCACCTCTGAGCAATGTGTAAGCGACTGAATAGAGCTGGAGTTCTTTCAGTCGGGCAGCATAGGACAGATGTTTGAGACCCTTTATCCTTTTGGTGAGGAACTTTGTGGCCTCTCCAGCTGCTGCAAGTGTCGGGTCAGATACATTCGAATGGGGCATTGTACTCAATCATTGGTCTGATGAGTGATGAGTATAGGGAGACTATGACCTCCCTTGATCTAGATGAGAATCCCTTCATGATAAGGTGGGCAATGTAGAAGGTCTTCCTAACTACTTTAGCTACATGGGTGTCGAATGACAGACTACTATCAACCTGGGTCCCCAGGTCCCTGATAACTTCTTCTGTACTCAGTGGATTGCCACCTATTTGGTAGCTAGGGGTAACCTTGTTTTTCCCGAAGGGTATGTCTATGCATTTTTTGGCATTTAACTTTAGGCCATGGCTCTGGCACCAGTTATCCACTTCTGTGAGACCCTTCTGAAGGATATCTGTGTCAGATGTGTTTTCTACTATGGCCCAGTTTGCAGTCATCTGCAAACTTTGTCAGCCATAACCCTCCTGTGTTTGCTTGTACTTCGGAAAAGTAGATGCCAAACAAGAGTGGGCCCAGGACTGAGCCCTGTGGTACACCACTTGTGACAGGCTTTGAGTCTGACATGGCGCCAGCAACTCTGACCCTGTGGGTTCTGTCACTCAGCCAGTTTGCAACCCATCTTGTGATGTATGGGTTAACATTTAAGCTGATGAGTTTTTCAATGATACCCGAGTGGGGTATTGTATCAAAGGCCTTCGCCAGATCGAGGTAGGCTGTATGGACTGCCTTTCCTCATCAATGGCTTTGGTGACTGTTTCAAAAAGTCAACCAAGTTTAGAAGGCATGATCTGCCTTTGACAAAGCCAAACTGGGATGGATCCAAAGTCTGCAAATTCCCTATGTCTTTATTTATGAGGTCCATTATGATCCTCTCCATGGCTTTGCAGATAAGGCTTGTCAAGCTAATGGGCCGGTAATTTCCAGGGTCGGTGGAGGCACCGCCTTTGTGAAGTGGGACCACAGTTGCAGTGCGCCACCCCCTGGGTACGTATCCAGAGGTAAGACTATGATTAAACAGCTGTCCTAGCTGTGGGTTTAATTCCTTGTTGAGTTCGTGGAGCACACAGCCGGGGACACCATCAGGTCCCATGGATGCTGTGTTTTTGCTTTGGAGAGAGCAGTTCTCACTTGGGCGTTGGAGATGTTTGGGGGCTGCAATCGCTTGGTATAGATATCTCTCCTTTGGGGAGGGGAGAAGTTTGCACTGAACCTGTCAGCCAGTATGTTGGCAATGTCTGTAGGATCAGTAATCTTCACATCATTTTGAACTAGTTCTGAGCATATCTGGGAGTTTCCTCCCAGGTTTCTAACATAGCTAAAGAAGGCCTTATGATTGTCTTTTGAGTCTTTAGCTATTTTTCTCTCAAAATTTGCTTTGGATGATTTTATGAGAGCTCTTAGTTTTTACTTATAGTGATCAAGGGTGTCTTACCTTTTAAGGATTTTGCTCTGTCTTGTAGTAGCTTCCTCCTTTGTTGTAGAGTTTGTTTATGGCTGGGGTCCACCAGAGTGGACGCTTGCCTTTGGTACAAAGAGTCTTTGTTTTGCTTGGGATTGCCTTATCCATGCAGTCCTGCAGGTGCTGGTAGAAGGCATTTGTAAGTGATTCAGCGGCTTGAGTACTGTTTTCCGTCGGCTCGGGGCCTTAAAGGAGACCACACTAGTCTTTAGAAGTGTAAAGTCGGCTTTCGAGAAGTTCTTTACTGTGGTCTTTTTATTTCAGGTGGGGTGGGATGAGGACCTCCAGCGAGATTAGTTTGTGATCTGATCTCACCAGTGAGGGGTATACTTCCGGTGTTGAACATTGTGCTCCCATGTTCGTGATGATGAGATCAAGTATGTTTTCTCCTCTTGTGGGATGGTGACTAGTTGTTCCATGGCATTTGAGTTTATGAATTCCAGGAACTTTTGGGCTAGGGTGTTTGGGCTTGAGTAGTGCTCCCAGTCTATATTAGGGTAATTGAAGTCACCTAGTATGATGGTGTTTGGTGATACATTTATCCCTCTAGTGTTTTCAGGAAGGCCATGTGAGGTTCCTGAGTTTGTGAGGGTGGCCTGTAACATGCTACAATTTGCAGAGCAGTCTTGCCTATGGTTAATTGCACCTGGATGGTCTCCGATGCATCGCGGCGTTGCCACCAGTCTTGAGGTGTGGGTGTCTTTGATGAATATGGATACCCCCCCTCCTTTCTTGGTATTGTCCGGATTTTGGGGCCGGAACGCATGATAAGAGGTAAAACCTGATAGTGCTGGGGTGCTCTCAGGAGCCTTGAACCAGGTTTCTGTCACTGCACAGACATCGATGTTCTCCATACTGAGAAGGGCCTCGAAAAGTGCATTTTGAGATTTAGACTTCTGGCATTGAGCAGCATTACCCTTAGTTTTTTTCCTTTTTTGTGTTCTAGGGTGGTAGGTTTAGAATTTGAGCCTTGCCTAAAAAAGGCACTATGGGGGTGGCAAGGGCTTGAACATTGTCTGGAGCTGGAATCTTGGGAATGGCTGTTTGCTTTGAAGGGTTTGGTCCTAGGCCTGAACTAGTAAATAAATGACCAACATAAGTAACCTCTTGTAGCCTGAATTTGCATTTCTGTGGATTGAGCTTAAGATTCACTTGCCGTGCTCTTTCCAGAATGTTTCTGAGGTTTCTGTCAAGCTCAAATTCACCATTACCTCCTAATAGTATGTCATTTTATAAAATAACACAAGGATACCCAGAAAAAAAGTTGCTCCATTGCATGTTGAAAGACTTCACTTGCAGAATTTATCCCAAATGGCATTCTCAAAAATCTGTACCTGCCAAACGGAGTACTAAAAGTAGTGAGCAATGAGGATTTCTTGTCAAGCTGAATTTGGCCAAAATGAACTCTTTGCATCTAAGACAGAAGAAACAGTGGCATTTGGCATCAAGGATGTGACTTCTTCGACTGTGCACATTAGATGATGAGGTCTTTTTAGTGCTTTGTTCAAATCTCGTGGATCAAGACATATTCTGATGTCATCTGAGTTTTTCTTATAAGCTACCACCATGGAAGATAATCCATTCAGTCAGTTCTACAAATGGACAAATCACACCTTGTTGCACCATTTTATGTAGCTTGGCTTGGACTCTGTCCTGCATGGCTATTAGAGCTTTAAATACTGATCTGATAACTGGACTGACATCTGGATCTAACTTCATGGAGTACACAACTGGAAGCTTCCCCAGTTTTTCTTCGAAGAGACCAGCATAGGTAGAAAAAATTTACAATGTGAAATTAGAATAGTGGTCTTTCAAGCTAACTTGGTGGACTTCCTTATTAAATGAAAGCAGTCCCGTTTTCAAACAGTTATTGATACATATTGTGCTGAAAATTAATTGAAAAATAAATTGCTTTTAAAGAGTCTATTTATATTTTAAAGTTTGGTACTTTGTCCCCTAAGGGGATAAATAATGAAATTAATTGGAGTTTTTTTGTGTAATGTTTTACTGAAATTGATTAATTATGTTTAATTGTATAATTGGTGGGTGTATATAGGCAGGTAACTTTTTATAAATGTTATACTCCTTGAAGGCTTGTGGAGCAGAGACATCAGAATGTGTTTTAAAATAAACTATCCTGTGGATTACTAGCTGGTGGTTCCACTTTCAACTTTGGTGCTTCTACAGTGTGGTTTTGCCATTTTCAAACAGTCTCTGAGCCTGAATAATGACTGGATGTGCCTCTTGAGCACATAAAATATCAAGTCGTAGCATCTCCCAGCAGAGTAACATGAAAGCACTACTGAGCTTTCAGTCTGAATTTCTTCACCATCATAAGCAACAAGCTTCTCACTCCTTGCCAAATCAAGCCTTTCACAATGACACACTCTAGCAAATTTTGCTGCTGACATAACATTGCACTTGGAACCTGTGTCAACTTTGAGCTCTATGGGTTTTCCATTTATCCGAACAGTACAAAATACTTTATTCTTTGCCCATAAATCTACTGCACTGACTGTTTCATGAAACACTGACACACAATCAACATAAAGAGTAGGGTTACAGCTCTCTAACTGATAAACTAGTTTCTTAAAATATTCCCTTTTAATAAAAGAATGTGGGCCTTTTGATTTACAAAACCTTTTGAAATTATTCCATTTATTGCATTTGTGGTATTGCTGACCAAAAAATAAAACATTTTTCCCTTTTAGATTCATGATTTCCACCAAAGTTAGGACAGTTGACAATAAAATTGGGTGGGGGCCCATGCTTTGAGTTTGCTGACTCTCTCTTTTGCTTCAGTGAGACTGCGCAAACTCTGGAATTTGCTGGAAAGCTCTGGGGTTTACAAGTCAGTGCTGCAGGGGTTACAGTTGCTGCCATGTGCTTGAGCCTGTTTCTTTTAACCATGTGGTGCATATCATCAACACGAGCTTTATCACTTTGCCTTCTAGAGCTATTCTCATCTGTAAGCATATTTGTGTGCTTTTCTGTGAGCTCATGTATCTAACAAATCTCAATGGCCTTATTCAAAGTTAAATCACTGTCACAAAGCAAAATCTTTCTCAAAGCATCATCTTTAATACCACACACAAGTCTGTATTTTATTAACTCATCCCTTAAATCACCAAATCTGCACACGTTAGTCTTATTTCCCCAGTCAGTTATATATCCTGCAAAAATTTCACTAGGCTTTTGATCCTGTGTATAAAATAAATGCCTTTCCATTGTAACATTTGTCTGGGAGTTACACATTTCTCTACATTTACATTTCAAACACTCAGGGTCCTCCCTTGACTCAGCCGGTACAACAATATGATGGTCGTCCTCTCTCCTGCATAGGTAACAGGTGCATACACAAATGAACTGTCCCTTTCACTGGCGTCTGATCCAGCTAAATTAAGTAGAATAAATGCCTTTGTACAGTCATCTTTATCAGAAATTGCAGCCTGGATGAAAATGTTGTACTCTTGCTCAAATACTCTCCATGTCTCTGTAATATTATTGTCAAACATAAGTGCACTGGGTTTTCGAAATCCATCTACCATGCCCACAAAGTATGCAACAAACAAACAAACTGAAAATATGCCCCTAGTAATTATGTACGAACAAACTGTTCTATGAGCTTGTAATAACATTCAAATGTACAATACACTCTTTGAAATACTGTACTTTGAGAAATATGCTATGCAATGGCTCTATTTTGCTAAATAACTGTACTGTAACATTGCACAAGCATGCAAACACTTTATACACTTCCAATAACTCTGAAATCTTTAATCAATATGAAAAATACATGCTTAGTGAAAATGCAGTTGTTTCCTCTTATTTTATTTGGTTTATGCAATTTGGACTTTATTTCAAACATTTTCCATAGTAATTTGAATATTTTTTATGAATATCAGACATATTGATTTATATGAATATCATTTAGAGCTTTCTGTATGCATAATTTCATATTTTGCAAATAAGAAATAGTTTTGAGCAAGCTTTAATATCTGAAATTAGTTTCTGACTTATTTTGTGAATTATGCATGCAATAGGGATGATTCACTACAGTATACTCCTCCATGCCAACCGGGTGCCTCTCAGACTCAAATGAAAGAAACTGGAACTCTTTCTGGTAACAAGTCATTTGGCCATGCTTCTTCTAACATCATGTCCCTTTAGACATGCTCCTTCTGATACCATGTCCTTTTAGACATCCCACTTCTGACACCATGTCGCTTGTCCCTCTCTAACATAGAAGACAAGCAGGCAGGGTATTTCGTATAGAAGCTTTAATGCATAGAAATACATCAGGATGGATAGCAGCATCATAAAATGTAAACGACCTGGTTAACAGACAGACCTTACATACATATATGCTTACATCTCAACAGCTTACTACAAAATGGCAGTCAGGCTCACACATGTTCAGTATATATACACTTGTGCAAGCCCTTGGATAGCTTCTTAAAGATACATACACACACATTGATCTACAGTAGGCTCCTACTCTTCTCTCATTGCAGGCTGTGTCTGGTGCAGTAAAGTTTCTGTGGGATTTTCTTCATTTAGAAGCTGCTGGAAGAACTCCTTATTTCTGCCTTTGATGTATTGTGGACCAGTAAGCAGGTTATTGCTGGCATCCCTTATGAAGGGTGTCTGACCATCTTTTATCTTTCTGTCTTTGCCTTGCAAAGTGATATAGTTTCTTTCTTTGTGCCAACTAGTGAGTCACGTTCCAGAAGTTGGTAGAGTGCCTCTGATGACCTTTTCTTTAGTAGTGCAAGTACTTTCTTAGTTTCCTTCCTACCATAGTCCATCTTTTATCTCCCACTTTTTCCTACACTCCTTCTTTCTTTTGATGGCTTCCTGGAATTCTGCATTCCACCACCAACTTTTCTTATGTACCTTATTTCCATACCTGGCTCGGCCACACATCTGTTCTGTAGCCCTCACACATGTTGCTTTGAGGTACTCCCATTCTTCTTTAACCCAACTTATTTCCTCATCTTCTTGGGGTGCTAGAGCCCTGAGTAATTCCCTGAACTGTTGAACTTTCTCTCTAGTTAACTTCCAGGTCTTCAGCTGTGTCTCTGTTGACCTTTGAGCCTTCTCCGACCATTGCTTGCAGCTGATTGTGGCAACCATTGGTTTATGCTGTGGGCCGGCTGTTTCACTGGGGCTGACTTTGCAATCACTGACTCTTTCCTTACTACAAGGAAGTCTACCTGAGTTGCATGTTGGCCGCTCTTGTACGTGATTTTGTCACTGTCTCTCTTTCTGAATCATGTGTTGGCTACTATCAAGCCATTTGCCAGACAGAAGTCTATAATGACCTCTCCTTCTTTATTCCTGTTGCTCCACCCATGGTGGACGCAGCAAGTCCTTATATCCTGTTATGTCTGTCCCCATATGTGCATTCACATCACCCATTATCAACACCAATTCATGTTGTCCTGTTTTATCTAGTAGATCTTGCAACTACTGTATGAATGCACTATTTTCCTCACTATCACAACCCTGCTGTGAGGCATAGGCTGAGATTAGACTGGAGTCTGACTGATGTGAGTTTGCCACTAATTCTGATGACATCTCTCACTGTCTTCTGAAGCCTTTCTCTCACTACATTTCCCACACCATTAATAGCCTAAGTAGTAGACTCTGGATCCCAAGCCAATTGTCTTTACTGCACTGCTCTTCCATCATGTCTCTTGGATATATAGGATGTCCAGCCTCATCTGTACCATCATGTAATCCACTTCCATGCTGCATCCTGTCAGTGAACCTACACACTGAGTGTAGCAATTCTTAGTTCACATTTGGCAGGTTGATTGGTTTTATAGGTTCATAGGTTGGTACTAGGCTATCAGCCCTAGGGCCTATACAAGCCTAGCCATAACAATTTCCTGGTTATTTCTTCCCAGAATATTTACTTCCCTGGTCCCCTGTCTAGCAGGGCAATTGAGATGATCCCCGGGGTGAATTTTCTATCTCCCATCCAATCGTCAAGGTTCCTTTTGAAGAGGGCCAAAGAGGCACTCATCTTGACATGTATAGGCAGTCTATTCCAGAGTATAGGGAGCTTCTGGGTCAGGAACCTATCCCTCCAGCATGTTTTGTTCATTGTGATGACCAGGTTTACATCCCTGCAGCATGTGGCTCTGAGGGAGTGGGATTTATTTAAGTGTAGCATGTCCAACAGCTCTGGGTTTGACATAGCCTTGTATGTTAAGCAGAGATTGCCCCTGAATAGGCGATATGTGACAGAGTATAGCTGGAGTTTTTTTAGACAGTCATCTTAGGGCATCTGCTTTAGGCTTGTGATTCTTTTACTGAGGTATTTCTGTGGCCTTTCCAGTTGTTGCAGATGTCTTGTGAGGTACATGCCAAATGGGGCATTGTACTCTATAATGGGCCTAATGAGGGATGAGTAAAGTGGGACAATTACCTCCTTTTTTCTGGATGAAAAGCCCTTAGTGATGAGGTGTGCCACATAGAAGGATTTCCTGACTGTTGTGGTGATGTGGTTATCAAAGGTGAGACCACTGTCCACCTGTGTCTTTAAGTCCCTTACCACACTTTCGGTGTTTAGTGTACTGCCACTTATGTGGTAATTCATGAGTACATGTTTTTTCCCAAAGGGGATAACTGTACATTTCTTGGCATTGAGCTTAAGCCCATGGCTCTAGCATCAAGCATATGTTTCTGTAAGGCCCTTTTGTAGAATATCCACATCATTTGGGGATTCAATAATGGCTTCCAGTTTGCAGTCATCTGCAAACTTTGTTAGCCAGAGTCCCTTAGTGCTGGACTGTACTTCAGAGAAGTAGATAACAAACAAGAGCAGTCCCAGGACTGAACCCTGAGGTACTCCACTTGTCACTTGTCTGGAGCTGGATTTTGAGTCGGCTATTTTTACAGTGTGGGTTCTGTCAGTAAGCCAGTTGGCAACCCATCAAGTGATGTAAGGGATTAATGCCCAGCTTAGTAAGTTTATCTATGATTCCAGAGTGGGGGATGGTGTCAAAGGCCTTGGCGAGGTCCAGATAGGCTGTGTGGACCGTCTTGCCCTTGTCCATAGCTCTGGAGACTGATTCAAAGAAGTCAATCAGGTTCAGGAGACAAGATTGTCCCTTTACAAAACCAAACTGGGTGGGGTCCAGTGTTTGAAGGTTGCCAATGTCTTTGTTTATAAGTTCCATGATAATGCGTTCCATGGCTTTGCAGATCAGGCTCATCAGACTGATGGGACGATAGTTCCCGGGATACAAGTTGGATCCCCCTTATGAAGTGGGATAACTTTAGCTGTGTGCCACTCATTGGGCACAAAGCCTGAGGTGAGGCTATGATTAAACATGACACTTAGGTGAGGTGCTAATTCATTTTGTGGTTCATGTAGTACACAGCCCGGGATGTCGTCTGGTCCCATGAATGCTGTATTCTTAGCTTTGGAGAGTGCGTTTTTTACTTGTGTGGCCATAATTACTGGAATTTGGCAACTTTTTGGTATTGAGATGGGCCCTTTAGGGGGTGAGGGGGAGGGGGAGGGTGAAGTTGGCACTGAAATGATCTGCCAGGATATTGGCATTGCCATTTAGATTCTTGACATAACTATAGAATGCTTTGTGGTTGTCCTTGGAATCTTTGGCAATTTTATTTTCGTAACTAGCTTTGGAGGACTTTATGAGGGATCTCAGCTTCTTACTCAGGCTGGTAAGGGAGTATTTTGCATCCTGGCATTTTCCTGCAACAGTTCCTTCCTTCTGTTGTATAGTTTGTTTATGGCAGGGGGCCACCAGATTGGCTTCCTTTTTTGAAGGAGAGCGTTTTGGTTCTATTTGGAATGGCACGATTCATGCACAAGTGGATGTGCTCATACAGTGCCTTAATGTAGAATTCAGCAGTCGGACTTTCAGTTCCCGTCTGCATGGGTGTCATGAAGGTTGTCACTTCTGACTTGAGTAGCATGAAGTTAGCTTTGGAGAAGTTTTTTTCTGGAGGTTTCCCTACTGGGGGGTGAGATGTGGATGTCAAGGGTGATTAGCTTATGGTCAGACCTGACCAATGAGGGGGTGACCACTGGTGTGGAGCATCGATCTCCCATGTTGGTACTGACCAGGTCTAGGATATTGGAGCCCCTGGTGGAACTATGGATTAGTTGATCCAGGGCGTTGGAATTTATGAATTCCAAGAACCGTTGGGCAAAGGTGTTGGTGCCTGAGTAGTTTTCCCAATTAATGGCAGGGTAGTTGAAATCACCAGTTTTCCCAATTAACGGCAGGGTAGTTGAAATCACCCAGTATTAGGTGTTTGGTTGTATCTTAATATTTTCCAGTATATTTAGAAAGGTGTAGTGAGAATCTTGGGGCATGGTGGGGGATCTGTAGCAAGCTACAATTTGGATTGCAGTCTTACCTAGTGTTAGTTGCACCTGTAGAATTTCAGATGCATTGTGTTGGGCAACTAGCCTGAAGGTGTGAATATCCTTGGTGAATATGGACACTCCTCCACCTTTAGTGTTTTGGTCCTGGTTTGGTGGCTGAAAAGTGTGGTAAGAGTTGTAGCCTGATTTTGCAGGGGTGCTCTCTGGAGCCTTGAACCAGGTCTCAGTTACTGCACAGATATCGATGTTCTCCATTTTTAGGAGTGCCTCGAGAGAGTGCATTTTGAGGTTTAGACTTCTAGCATTGAGTAGCATTACCTTCAGATTTTGCATGCTTATATCTGTTACAGTGGTGGTTTTGTCCTTTGAGCTTTGCCTAAAAAAGGCACTATAGGGGTGGCAAGAGCCTTAGCCAGTAACCTGACTCCCAGGGGCGACAGGTGCAGACCATCTCTGGCAAAGCATTGTGGTTTGTTGATCATGTCTTCCCAGGCAGACAGATACTGGATCCCCTTTGAATGACACCAGAAACTTAGTCAATTGTTGAAGTCAATCATTTTGTCCTTATACTGTGGTATCATTCTGGGCGAAGGCAGGTTGCATAGGATGTCCAGCCTGCCTTCTTTTGCTCAACAGAGCTGTTCCAGGTAACCCAGTCTGGACAATTGGACACCAGTTGGTCAGTTGCTTATTGACCCAAAGCTGCTGTGTCAATAAGGCAGGCACACACTGGCCAATAAGGGTGCAACACCCCTCCAACCAGTAGCATGGGTCTCTGGTGTAGGTCAGAGTAGGCCAGGTCCTCAACCCTCAACCCACTTATCACTGGCAAATACCTATGCCTATTTGGTGATATTAGTCAACATGACCAAATCACCTAGAGCCATATTTTACACTTTCGAGTGGATAGCCCTGCCATGGCATAAAGTCTGTGATCCTTGTTCTCCTATCTTGAGGATACTATGCACCACAGTAGATGCCCAAATTGGCTGGGCTATACAACTCTTCCCCTAGAGAGCACCATGTAAAAACCCCTCTAAAAATACAAAACACTTCAAATACTTTTGCATCTCATTGGATCTACTACTCACCTTCCAACACCATGTCAAAGATACAAAAAACAAAGTCAAGTCTATTATGTTTTGGGCAAAAATTATCTCACACTTGCTTTCTTTCTCCAGAAGGGAGGTCAACTCTACTGCAATATGGGTTCCCCTTAACAGCATCAGCATGTAAAAAGTGTCCTACTTCTTTGCAAACCACAGAAAATAATAATATGACACTTTATCACAATTACCGCACAAAATGTCTGCCAATCACCTAAAAATATAAACTATTTCTAGCCTCACTCACCCATAAGTTATAATTAAAAAATACTCTCTCTCTCAGTAGTAGACTGACCCATTACACCTCGTTCTATACATTAGGTCACTCTCATCTGCCAGTCTGTTTCCCTTTTAACCATCCTGACTAGACTCCACTACACTTACCACAGATTCTCTGTAATGGATCGCCAAACCTGGGAACCCTCCTGTCTCACATATTATTTTTGTCTCATTTACCACTCTTTCTTCCTCCTACACCTGTTGATATTGTCTCTTCTTCTCCCCCTTTCTCATATCCCTCTCACTGCATCACAATCTCTCTATTCCTTCTTGCACCACACTGTCTTCCCATGTGGTTCCCTCTTTTATTGAAGAAAAATAGTAACTAAATGCTGAATCCCAGTTTCTTTATGATTGTAATTTAATTCTGTTTGCTGTACAATTCGTCATCACTAAACTCACCCAAATGTGGTAAAATTGCAGTATTACAAGCCAAATGTCTTTACGCTATTTGGACTCCTAGGAAGGATTATAGCTACATGATTTGTGTGTGAACTTGCTTTTGTTCAATATAAGGAATAATGTTATATTTATCCTGTGTTATACCTTCAGTCAAACTGTAAATATTCTGATGTAAAAGACTAAGAATTTTTGCTTTGCTAAAGCATTACAGTTACTTTGCTCTACCAATAACACAATTTAGTATGGTTTATATACTTAGCTGAGTCTGAAACTGGTGCAGCTCTTTCCCAGCTAGCCAATTTTAAATAAAATAAAATAATTCTTAAGTGGTCCATGTGACACCCCTGCACTGGCCCAGTAATCAAGGAGCCTCAATCCTCACCACTGGCAACAGTGAGCAACGTACACAATGGGAGAATGACAAGTACACACACACACACACACACACAGTAAAGTGCAATTTCCATTAGAGCACACAGAGATCACAGTCAGTCTGGGGCAGGTTACTCCCTCTCTCTTCAGATCCCCAATAAGAATCCCCACTGGCACAGCTATAGGGTTGAGATCTCAGTCGACTGGTCAAGCCAAAACCTCCAGCATGTTCTCTGTCCAACCAGTGCTTCTTGTCCCTGCCCAAGTAGCTGACACACACACACTTTGAGATTTGATTCATATACAAACACACACACAGTCACACACACCTGGGAAAGGCTGGCACAGGTTTACTAGCTATGCTCCCTTCTGCCTAGACTATAAGATAGTTGTCACTGCCACCAATCAACTCTGTCACCAAATACATGTGCAAGTATCCTAAGAGCTTAAATATGTCTAACAAATATCAGTCACAAAGACAGGTTTAAATATATTTAATAAATAATAAAAGAAAAAGACAATACTCAGAAAACAAACACAGTTACTTCAGAGTTCAAAATCACAGGAAATATTTTAAAACAACATTGCAGGACAGTCTCAAATAAATACAGAAAACATCTAAACTAATCTTTACTATATTCCTAACTATATCTAAAAGAAATTACTGCACCCCGGTTACTTACTATTAGCAAGGCAAGTGCAGATGATGATGAGTGGATGTTCTTGTTAGGTCCAAGACAAAATACAAAATGCATAGTCTCTCTGAGAGAGTTCTTAAATTAATATAACATTTTACTGCTGGGTTAGCCTGGATGATGTCAGTTTTGTCACCTGCCTTCAGTTCCCAGGCTAAACCAGAAACTAATAAGATTTAACATCTCTGTGTGAGAAATACATATCTCTCAGACCTTTGTAGATCTTGGAAGTCGTAAAACAACAAAACACTTACAAAACAATACATAAGACACCCTAGTTCTAGACACCCTGTCTCCTTGGTGCATTGAAACTTTTATAACAATCGTAAAATAATTTAATTTCAACTTATTTTCTTGAAGTTTTGTAAATTAACTCTGTATGTTCCAGTTTCTACTATTAAAACATACATTTGCACAGGTATATAGTTTATATATATTTCTGTTCTTTTCCAGTAGGGTACACTGTGGACACATCCTTAAGCTCAGTACTGTACAAACCTGTTCAACACACACTTTTGTACCAGTAGTTTAATACACACATGACATATAGTTCTGTATAAATCATATCAATATCCACAAATGACATAGAATTATAAAATAAAATTCCAGATAGCTGGGCTGGCAGCATTTCGGTTTGTCACAGTCCACAACATGTTTAATATTTTATTTATATTCAGTTTTGGTAGAGATGCTTTTGAAATACATCAGTGCCATGTAACAAACTGTTTTAATTAAACAGAAAATACATATTCATTTCATTCAGTATGTGATTTTTAGGTAGACTTATCGGTTTCTAATTGATTTGGCACAAAGTGATATATTTTGCAGAAATGAAAGCAAGCATCCTAAACTACACTTCGGATTTTCAGTTTGTACTGTTAATGGACACAAAAAGTTAAGTAAAGCTTGAATAGCAAAACATCAAAAGGAAAAATTCTGGGTTCAATGTTTATTCTAATTATACCAGTAGGTGTTTATTTCAAAATACATAAACACCGGCTATAACAACATTTTGAAATGATAACTAATAATGTATAATAATAATGAAAACAGTGTGTTAATTCTAGAAGTATGTTAATGTAAATTCAAGAATAAATCTGAAAAATAATTGTTTTTTGGCTTAATGAAATGACAGGTAACTTCCCAAACAAAACATTCCACAGTCAACAGAGTTCTCAGACCTGAAGTTGCAGTTACACAAAGGTAGCATTCCAAAATACAAAGAGGCAGGTAATTAAAGAAGGTGTGATTCTGATTTATTTTGTGTTTTTACAGTACCTTACTGCTGAAAGAGAATGCTCTTGTTTTGTGACTTGGCATGGGATTACTTTAGGTATTACTGAAAAAAATGTGCTGTTTACTTTCTCAGCATATGCACAGGTTAGTAGCTGTGTTTAAAAAACACACAGCCAGTTTCAGAATAAACACAAGGAGTTAATATGTATATCCAAGAATTTACAGACGATACTTGCACTTGATTAGATAAAAATGATTTTGTTATTTTGGGGGGAAAGGAGATACCCTAAATTATGGCACTTCAAAAAAATCCACATTGAAAAACAAGAACTCAGCAACAGATGCCATTTAAAATTGGCTCTTAAAAACAGGTATTCAAACAAGAGGTGCATTGTACATGCTGACCCATATTCCACACATAACTCCAGTTAAATATTTTCATGGACTTCATTAGAGGATAAGTAGGTAAAGTGATTACATTTTATTTATTAATGAATAGGAGCTCAGCAACTTAAAATAGGATTTTAAGACTAACTACAGAAGTAAAAGTTAAATTTTACATGCTGAGCCATATTCTATATACAGGACTTTCATGTTTTCACAAGCTTCATAAGACAGTAGACGTAAAGCGCTCACCCCTTTATGTACTAACAACAAACAACATGCATGTGTTTGTATGTAGGGCAACGTACATGTTTTAGGGTTCATTAAAAGGAAGAGCATAAAAGCACATTATTACAAGTTATTATAAAGTGTTGCATGTATGCCAGAATTACATTGGTACAGTAGACAGGGTTAAGACTATGAGCTACTAAAAAGCTTTATCTTGCAGTCCTCAGTTAAATCCCATGGTCTTTGTGCCTTCACTGGATCAGTTTATGACTGAATAAGTCACTTAATGAAACTGGGTAGTGTTCTCACAACACCCCTCTAAAAAATGCACTTGTTCCAAAAACTGGATAATATAATAATATATACAATGTCACATCCAGCACTAGACAACCTAGGCAGCTGTTTAGGGCCTTTGTTGGTGGTGGTGGTGGTGGGGGGGGGGGGAATCGACTGCTATAAACATTCCTTTCCATAAACAGAAGACAGCCCCAGAAACCCTGACATTAGGATAACATCCTAACGTAACCTTACACAACATCTGGACAACAGTACAGAAGATAGGGGTCCAAATAGAGAGATGAAAAGTCAGGACCAGATGAGAAAGCAAGAAATATGGAAAAAGCATAAATATAGTTACAATTATAGAAAACTTCTGGAAGAACCTCATGAAATGTGGAAAAAGCACAAATATAGTTGCAAGTATAGAAAACTTCTGATAAAAGCAATGCACAATATTAGTACAGACCAGACTCTATCATGCACTATCGCAAATAACAAACTAAAAATTTCAGCACATGTGGAAAAACATAGAAGATACACAAATAAATATAAAGGAAAAGTACAAAATAAGAAATTTTTTGATGACCCAAAAAAGATTTATAGAGAACTGGCAAACAAGGTAAAAGGAATTGAAAAACTGCCAAAAAAAGAAGAAATGGATGCATTTTGGAGAAGTATCTGTGAACATCCTGTGGAACACAACAAACATACTAAATGGCTAAAAGAAGTAAAAGAAAGAATAAGAAGTTTAAAGGTACAGGTACAGGATATGAAATGGGATGAAGTAACAGCCAGAGAGACTGAAACAAAGTTAAAAAAAGCCTCTAATTGGAAAACCCCAGGCCCAGATTCAGTACCTAACTTTTGGTTAGAAGTATTAACATCTTTGCATGAAGACTTAGCCATGAGTAAGAACTATTTATATGTGCATCCCGAACAGACCACAATCTGGGTAACAACAGGTAAAACAATACTCCTACTCAAGAGTGAACCTGCAAGCTACCCCAAAAATTATAGACCAATAACTTGCCTTCCAACGATGTATAAACTATACATGGGAACTGATGCTGACAGAGTTTACAGTCATTTAGAAGAAAACTCAATTATGGCAGTAAAACAAAAGGACAATAAAAGAAAGTCATATGGAACAAAGGATCATTTGATGTTAAATAAAGCCATAGTGGAGAACTGCAAAAAGGGGAAGTATCTAAGTATTGCATGGATTGACTACAAAAAAGCACTTGATGGTATCCCAAATTTATGGATAAAACTGCTTAAAAATGTATAAGATACACCCTACACTGATCGACTATGTTACAGTGACCATGAAACAATGGCAGACCACTTTGCAATTAAAAAGAGTCTACAATCATATTTAGATACGCTACCAATACACGTAACTATGTACGAATTACAGAAGAAGTCATTACTGGGCACATTGCAGGTGCTACAAAGAGCACTTTTGACTGACATCAAACAGTGAAACAGTACTAATTTTATGAACTTTAATTGTACTTTGACTTAGGAATGGGGTCCACTCCCGTCATGGTATAAGAAAACCAAAAGATTTAGAGAAATTAAAAAGAGATAGTGGTCCTAATGGAGAGATGAAAAGTCAGGACCAGATGAGAAGGCAAGAGATGTAGAAAAAGCATAAATATAGTTGCAAGCATAGAAAACGTCTGGAAGAACCTCATGTTGATCAGGAATGAACACAGGAATACTTAAGGAGAGGCGAATTTAAACTAAGAGATGAAAGGTTAATATTGGCAGCTCAAGATAGTAGGCTACATACACTCTGGTTTACAAAGTCCATTAAACATGTGGGAAACAGACAAATGTAGGTTTTGTAAAACTGAATTGGAAAGAGTCGCACACCTCGTTGCTGGGTGTGACATACTAATGGTAGAAGGTCTGTATACTTTAAGGCATAACAATGTGACAGGATTGTTCCACTGGGGATTTTGCAAACATTATGTTAATGAAGTAGCTGAAAAACACTGGAAACATGAGCCACAAAGCATCACAGAAAATGATGAAGTCTACATCACATGGGATCATCCATTACCAACGGTTCAAAAGACAGATGCATGAAAGCTGTATATAGTGGTCCAAGAAAAAAAGACAAAAGTAGCATTCATCATTGAAATTGCCACACCCAGTAACTACAGTTTCTGCATACAGACAGACACAAAGTCATAAAATATCAGGATCTGCAGGCAGAAATGAGAGCAATGTGGAAGAAAGATACGCAGGCAGTTCCAATAGT
The DNA here is from genome assembly GCF_019279795.1 of Protopterus annectens. NCBI lineage: Eukaryota > Metazoa > Chordata > Ceratodontiformes > Protopteridae > Protopterus > Protopterus annectens. The sequence goes on from NC_056739.1 coordinate 860,814,163, forward strand.
AGTTGGAGCAACAGGTCTTATAAAACAGAATTTACAATCATCTTTAGATATGCTACCAATCCATGTAACCCTGTATGAATTGCAGAAGGAGTCATTACTGGGCACATTGCAAGTGGTGCAAAGAGCACTTTCGGCTGACATCAAAGAGTGAAACAATAC